>NC_141024.2:42802500-43062500 GCF_052040795.2 Danio rerio | reverse complement strand
TTTAATGTCTCCTACATGACATGAAGTCCAAACTATTGTGTTGTACTGATGTCTACACCTACAACAACCATAAACCCAACCTCAAAGTAACCTGTCGTGTTTTAGCAACCTCCACACCAACCATAAGCTTAAAACCCCATCTCACGGTAAACTTTAGTGTACTGTAAAGGTCTGCGCCGACCACAACCCAAAGCTTGCCTACTTGTAAATTACTGTTGTGGAGCCCGAATAGCTCAGTCGGTAGAGCATCAGACTTTTAATCTGAGGGTCCAGGGTTCAAGTCCCTGTTCTGGCGTATGACGCTCATTTTGTGGAGCCACAGCTTTTGCCGTTGAGCTATCGCTTGATGAAAGTTTCATCTGGATGCACAATATGTGTACTAGGCATAAAGAAATGGCAGTACAGGCAGTCTTGTAGTCGTAGCCGAGTGGTTAAGGCGATGGACTAGAAATCCATTGGGGTCTCCCCGCGCAGGTTTGAATCCTTTGCCACAACAGCAGAAAGACATTCTGCAGTTATCATTGATCTATTTAATGTCTCCTACATGACATGAAGTCCAAACTAATTCACCTGTACCGCATGTCTTTAGACTGTGGGGGAAACCGGAGCACCCGGAGGAAACCCACGCGAATGCAGGGAGAACATGCAAACTCCACACAGAAACGCCAACTGAACCGAGGCTCGAACCAGCGACCTTCTTGCTGTGAGGGGACAGCACTACCTACTGCGCCACTGCTTAGACCAGCATAAAAATGTACATGAATAAATCACAATTTAAATGTTTTTAAATGTCATTTAATTATCAATAAATCAATGCATTACAAATACATTTTAAATCTATAAATAAATAGACATTTTTATTACTGCATTATTATTTAATCCATGTTTTAAAGGCTGATTAATCAAACAGTAAAAATTGTATTAATAAATCACAAAACACATTTTAAACAGCTTTTTATATAAGCATTTGGCAAATGCTTTTCTCCCTATTTGCTGTTTGGTTTTCTTTTTCTTTTGCCACATGCTTTTCTCAAATTGAAAATTAATCAGGTTAAAAATGACTCTGCTGTAATGAGCTATTGTTTTCCTCTCTTAGGAAAAAAAGACAGTTAACAGTTTTATCTAGATTAAATGACCATGGTGATAAAGATTTTCTTGGAGATATAGAACAAAATGAACTTCGTATTTTGCCATCAGAGTTGGATGATTACTATACAGAGAAAGCTAAAGGAGCTTTACGATCTAGAGTGAAATGGATAGAGGAGGGGGAGAACAATTCTTCATATTGTTTTTAAATTTAGTAAAGCATAGACAATCTTCAAAAACTATTCATAAACTTAGCATAAATAACAATGTAAGTGAAGAGAAAACTTTGATTGATGATCACATCTATTCATGTTTATATATGAATCAAAATTTAATGAGAGTGATTCTGACTTTTTCTTTCCATTTTAAAAGATAAAGTTCCTATTATAGATGACAGCTTCCAAGAAATGATGGAATCTGACATTGTTATCTCTGAACTTGATGTTGCTATTTCTAAAATATCCAATGGAAAATCCAGGCATATACGGAATTACAGTTGAGTTTTATTAACATTTTTGGCCAGAGATGAGATTTTTAGTTTTTGAAGCACTTAAGAAAAGTAAAGACAAAGCAGAACTATCGACTTCTATGAAGCAGATTTTAATAATTTTAGTTCCATAGCCAAGCAAAGACAAATTATTTATAATAGGAGACCCATAACTATTTTGTCCAATGATTTTAAATTGCTCTCTCATGTATTTTCAATAGACTCAAAAAAAGGTATAGGCGAGATAATAAATGAAACACAATCAGCTTTCATTAAAGGGAGAAGTATTCACAATCATATCAGACTGATAGTTGATATGCTCGATTATAGTTATTTAATTCCTTAGACAAGTTTATTTCTATTTCTAGACTTTTTCAAGTCCATTGAGCATCCTTTTTGTCTTTAGAAAATCTTTAGAAACAACCAATCTTTTGGGTTTGGTCCGAGCTTTTGTAGGGTAATTTCCATGTTCTATACTGATATATTCAGTAGTAAATCTTTGAATTCAGGATCATCTCCTGGAGTTTACATCAGAAGAGGAATCCATCAAGGATGTCCCATCTCACCTTTTCTTTTTAATATAGCTGTTGAACTTATGTCATTATATTTAAAAAATTCAGAGTACAGTTTAGGTATTGATATACCTGGTAGGACTTTTAGTTTAAGTCAGTTTGCTGATGACTCTATTAATTCTTTAAAAAAGGGAGGTGCTCCCTTTAGCTCTTGTCAAAATTTCTGTTTCCTAAAGCTTCTGAATTCACCTTAAACCTAAGAAAATGTGGAATATTAACTATTTAGAATTGTACTTTAAGAGAATTAGAGGGTATTCTAGTAAAAGAGGAAGTTAAATATTTGGGAGTTACCATCACCAAAAATTCTGTTAATAGAGAATGTGCAAATTTTAATATTAAAATGGAAGGTATGAAAAAAATCCCTAAATCATTGGCTAGCTAGAGACCTTTCCATATTGGGTTCAATTCTTTTGACTGGGATTACCTAAAATTATATATTTAACTTATTCTTTATATACTCCTTCCAAAATAGTTAAATCTATTAATTCAATATTATTTAAATTTATTTGGAAAAATAAAACACATTATTTACGTAAGAATCATATGATTAAAGAGTATGAATAAGGAGGTTTAAAAGCAATCGATTTTGAATGTCTTTATGGCACTTTTAGAGTTAAATGACTGAAAGAGTGTTTAGCTAAGCCTTATTCAATATTTTATCATATCCCAAATAATTTGTTTAAAAAAATGGTGGCCTTGAATTTGTATTAAGATATGATTATGATTGTTCAAAACTTCCTTTGAAGCTATCTAATTTTCATAAGCAAGCACTACTTTTTTGGAAAATGATATTTACCCATAATTTTCCCCTCATAAATCCACTCTTTGAAATAAAAGGGCTGTTATTATTAACAGGAAATAATTGTTTAGAGGTGACTGGTACAATAAAGGCATTATATTCATTAATGATTTGTTAGATGTAAATGGACTGCTATCTCATAACGAATTTTTAAATAAATATAGAGTTAAAATCACAGATAAAGGTTATACTGAAATTTGCGAGGCTATACCTATTGCTTTGTTTAGGTTAATTCAAAGTAATTGTTTTGATCTCCCATGTATACTTGTAACTTTTCTTTCATTTTTAAAAATATTAAATGTTGATATTTTCGATTGTAAATGTAACATCAAGCTTATTTACAAACAATTTAAACGCTTATCATTGGTGATTTGAAGTGTGATCATCTAGGAGTTGTTAAACCCTTAGTAGAGGACAAAGCTTTTACCTTTTATCTTAAATAACCTGTAGCACCTAAGGTTAAGGAAACTCATTACAGAATTGTATTCAGGATATATCCTGTGAATTAGTTTATTCAAAAAAGATTTAACTTTGATGTTGACAAGTGTAGCTTCTGCTCCAGAAACACTCGATCACTTATGTTTTCTTGTGAATTTACTTTTAAATTCTGGTTTGACATCCATACTTGGCTTTCATTAAAGATGATTTCAGTCCCCCTATTGTTCTAGAAGATATTTTATTTTACAAAGATGATTTACATTGTTCTTTCTCTGATGTTGTGAACTTTATTTTACTAATGGGTAAATATCAAATTCATTGCTGTAAGTGGAAAAAATGCTGAACCTCTTTAAGATGTTTTCTTTCTGAGGTAAAGAAAGTGGCTCAAAGCCTCAAATATTTCAGAAACCAAAGTAAAATAACTGAAGCTCTCTGTACTTCATTTTCATAATATTTATTGTTAGAATATTTTGTTTGTCCTTTGATGTAGATCTTTTGTACTGCTTCTTGCTCCTTGTTGCAGTTGTAACATTTTTAATTTATTTTATATATTTGTAATGGTAAATATGCCTTGCGATGTTGATTGTTCTGTCTTGTGATGTAAACTTTTTGCAACAATAAAAACGAAAAAAAAAAAACACTTATTCTTAGTGGATTAAACAAGTTTTTCAAAATTGTGTAAAAATGTTTGGATTAAAAGTTTTGATCAACTTCAAATACTGAATGTCTGTGTATTTGAAAGAGAGAGAGAGCAGATATGTTATGTGAGATGTGAAAAGGAGTGTGAAATTTATGATGTCCTGACTGCAACAGTAAGTGGCAAAAAAGCTGAACAACAAAGACTTTTATTTTGGCGTGTTATGTGACGTCATAAGGCTGCGCCGCTTCCGCGCTGCGGTTCAACTGGAGGAAGGTTTGTTTCACAACTCTACACAAATATAAACCGATTGATTTAAGTTTCAGGTTTTCCTTTCGATATTATATACCTGCGGTTGACTATTATTTTAATCCTTTATACAACGAAGTATTATTTTAATAACAGTAATCGAGGGCTATTGTTTGAACAACTGAAATGTGTTTTAATGAAGGTTTATTTATTTACTAGCTTAATGTCATTCCAATACAAGTATACATTATAATTATATATATATATATATATATATATATGAGCAATTCCATGAAAATGTCAACCTTATCATCAAAAAATAAACTTTTGACCAAAATAACAAAACCTATTTAAATTTGCTCATTAAGGTCTATATTTTATTGTAATGATGTGCTCTTGTTAAATTTTTAATGAAATTGGTTTGTTTATCCATGAAATATGAGGATTGTGCCAATGGTAAATTTCATTATAATCCAACCACATTTCGTGCTTTAGAATAAGGGATTAAAGACTCACCTTTTCCATGCTTTATGTTAACAGTAATCATTCTGCAGAAGGATTGGAGTCTGTAGTATAAATAATTACCCTTACTTTTTCATAACATTACTGCCCTTTTGATTTATGAGCTACATATTTAAGACATCACGCAGCTTCGGTCACGTGTCACGTCCGTAACGATTTAATGAAAAAGTTTATATTGTGGAATAAATATTATAACAAATAAAATGAAACTTTGTATACAAAGCCAAAATATGTCCATACTAATTATGATCGCCAATTCATCTCAGGTCTTTGCTCTAAACAACCACAATTTTGCGTTACGGACGTGACCATTTTTGAACTCCTTATTAATATAAGCCATGACTAGCGCATATTTGTTCATTAAGATGCTGCATTACAATTACTGACTTACATTACATAACATCCATATGTTATATCAAGAACTGAACATTTCATTTAACTATAAACCACTTTAGTAACATTTCAGAAATAAATGTTTAATAAGAAAACAACATTTTACATATTGCCATAATTGGCCATAATGACTTAACCTATTTCCTCCGTCTTACTTGCGGTTCATGTGCGCACGCGCTGCCTATAGTGAAAGATAATGACAATGAACCATAAGGCTTTGAACCTATACATTTTGTAAAGTATAGGCTAAGCATATAACAATTTTGTTATTTACATGTGATACTGCATTAATTTGCATACATGTTTTATAAGCTGTAAAATGAAAGCATCCGTTTGGTGCGAAGTTATAAAATATTTGTCTTTGTTTGATTTGTAGATTAGGCTATTTAAAATGTATATAAGAACTATTAATAGCTGTTTTTTCCAAATGGAAAAAAGGCTGGTTTGTTGATTGTAGTCTGCACTAAATCATGAATATGCCTAGTTGAGTTTATGACGCGGCTCCAGGCAGCACAGACGACCAGGATCAGCGCTGGTTCGTCAACTCCTGTGTCAAACTGTGACCAGAATATCCTTCTTTCATTTTCCTTTTTTGGCAAAAAACATATGTAAGCACGTGTGTTTGCACGTGTTACTGTCATGCGAGTTAACAAATATGTGTTGCTCATAAAAGCCGATCACAACGAACGCGCTTCTTCATTCCAGAGTCGTGAGGCGCTCCGCAATGCATTTTATGTTGACAAGAAGAAAAGGAGCACGGTGCTCTTTTGAATGTCACTATAGATAACAACTGAATCAGCTGGTCTATTGTGCGCGAGTGTTGCTGTCAATGTTTTCATAATTTAAATTTTTAAATAACATTATGAAATTCAAGATTTGTAAAGTCATACAACTTTGGATGACTTAAAACAACGACCACAAGTCTCTCCGTCATTAAAAAGTTCGCCGTAGTCATCTTGACACTGCTGTCACCTCCAAGGAAACCCCGCCTCTGCTTTCGTTTGATTGAAGAATGAAAGACGCCACTGAGGTAACATGCTTTTCTTCTGGAGCGCACAAAGCGCGCAATGACAAAACGCGAGGCGCGCAAGGCGCATAATCAATAACCTCCATGCATTTGGTCTTTTCCCACTGCTCAAAATGCGCACGCCGCGGGTCAGGCCACACCGGAGTTTTCGTTTCATGCAGAGCATAAATGTTTTTTATTTCATTAATTAAATAACTATTTATAAAGATAAATTATCAAAGCGACACAATTCATTTTCCAAGCCCTTTATCCAAAATCTAAGCACTTTCAAAGCTTAAAAATTGGCTATAGCCTACATTAAAATTGAAACATTTTCAAAGATTTCCAGCACCCGGCAAATGCGCTTGAGTGCTTATTAAAATTATTTTAATAAGAATAAGAATATTCTATAATAAGAATAAGAATAAAATCTTGATATTGATCTAAGCTTTAACTACATTATATGAGTATTAAATTTGTTAGAAAATCGATAGGACCTGCAGCTGTAAATTTTTAATTCAATATTTTACACAATCGGTTATGAACTATAGCCTAAAAATATAAACATTATAGTCATCCATCGTACATGCCTACAACCAATGACTATTTTTCTGCTTGTTTAACATGGCCTACACAAAACCTTTCTTAAGTTATAAAGTTTTCTCTCTCACCCTGGTGCGTATGAACTTTTTGCAACCTGTCCTGAAGTGACTGCCGACGAGAAAAAGAAAGCAAGCGCGAGTGGAGAAATTAAATTATTTATTCCATCAACTAACACGTTAACTAGAATAAACTAAAATAAACTGTCAAATATAATATTGCCATATCTGTGACAAAACTAGATTTTAAATATTCTCCACGTAGACAAGGTCTTGCGCAACAGTCGGGCAATGATTTAATTCAAGTTTGTCTGGAAACACTAACTTTAGGAGCCTGCTAAACATAGGCCCATTATAGCTGATTATGTTTATTATCAATTCTATATTATTCAGAGTATAAAAGCACCATGTTAGCATGCAACATTGTTACCGAATTGAGTTTTGAACATTCGAACGTGCGTTAACCTTTAACAACACACATGCCATAATACGAATTAAATATAACAAGGTGATATCTATTTAAGTTTGATTAATTGTGCAACCTTACCATTCAGATGTCTCAGAGGTTAAAGTTTATTGGTTTACACACCCAACAGATATCCACAAATAGGTCTTTGGTCAAGTTTTGAAAGCATTTATCTGATTTTCATAATGTGTCAACTGTCAATTTCAGAGCAGTCACGAAGACAAGTCACGTCCGTAACGATAGTTTTTCCTCATTAATGCAAAAATGAAAAACTAAATAAAATTAATTATATATGTCCCATGCAGAGCCAACCCTTATCCTTTTGACTGTTATATATTTTTTTGGCTTCTGCATTTTCATTCACAGAATTTTCACAAAGTATGTCAACTCACAAAACTCATGTCTTTTTTTTGTCACGTCCGTAACGCATTCATTTTGCCGTCATTTTAAATATAAAACACCTGCATAGACTGATATTTTTTTGATGCCTGAACTCCATGGTTAAGGAGTAAGAAAAATATAAACATATATTTCAATATACTGTTAACATATACCTTCTCTGAGAATATACGTTTCATTTTTTTACTGCAAATGTCACGTCCATAACTCTGGAATCAGCCATATATATATATATATATATATATATATATATATATATATATATATATATATATATATATATATATATATATATAAATAAATGGAGGACTAGTTTTTATTAGGTCATTTGTTTGTGGCTATTGTTTCTTGCTCAGACTTACCTGATTTATTTTTGTCAATCACACTCATTTAAAGAAACTGTTGAAGAAAGTGTTGAAGAGAAGTTATTTTGTTTCTGTTCATTGTTTTGTTCATTTTAAACAGAATAAAGTGTCCAAACACAGAGAAAAACTCCTGCTGAAGCGACTGATCTCCACACTGTTATAAAGATGGCGTTTATTAAAGAGGAGAGCGAAGATGTGAAGATTGAAGAAACATTTACAGTCAAACAGGAAGATCTGCAGGAACAAACAAGTTAGTTTTCATTTAGATATATTTTAATAATAAGAATACTAAATTAAACCCATGTTGCAGCCCTGAGTGTGCTGCCTAGTTCTGCTAAATGCACATAAGCACTCATTGAAAGACAGGAATGAGTTTCTTTTGTTACTTGTTCTCATGTCTTTTGTCATTATGTATTATTAGTCTCCCATTTTCTCTACCTTCTTAAGGTTATTGCTTTTCTTGTTCTCCTACTGTGTAAAGCGCCCTTGAGCACTGTCGCTATAAAAAATAAATGAAAACAATAAATTAATAAAAAGTTAAACTGAGCTGACGATATTTGACCTACAGTATTCTCATAAAAGATATCTGCCATTACAGTGATAGTGTTAGCTAGGTACTTTCCATTTGCATATGTCAGGTTGATCACAATTCCCTTTTTTTCATCGACTTCTTTATGGGTTTAAACTTGTTTCTAGTAGTTGTTACTAGTTCTCACAGATAGTATCAGAGTTAGAATTAAATCTTTATTATAATAACTAATTACCAGGGCTATTGTATTTAAACAGGGTTTCCGCGGAGTCTTAAAATGTCTTAAATTCCAAAATCTAAAATTTGGCCCTAAAAAGTCTTAAATTTGCTGAAATGTTGTGTTGTAGGTCTTGTTTTGTTACCCAATTTGGTCAAAGCCCATACAATCACCAACAATCCATCTCAATAAAACTTTCAACTTTTATTTAAAAAGGTCATTTTAACTCTGTTTATCATAATGGTAAAGACTGCTGAGGATATCCACCTGGACAGATTGTTTTGAATGGATTTAGTTTATTATAGTTTTTAAAACTTTTAAAACATTTGTTAATTAGTTTTTTTTATTTTAAAGAAAGTTGATTTTGGAAAAAAAGTGTGTGGATCCAAGTCGAGCTCTCTTGTTTTTACACAATATTATAGATATTTTGCTAAGAAATATCTAAAATATTTTGCTAAGAAATATCTAAAATATTTTTGTTATTATTAGTTTTGATTTATTATTGTATTATTAAACATTTTATATAAAAAATATTTTTTGAAAGGACAAATAAAAAACCTTTTCTTCTGGGCCATTTGAAAAATTCCTTATTCTAAAAATTCATTCATAATGGTCTTAAAAATGTCTTTAAAAGTCTTAAATTTAACTTGGTGACACCTGTAGAAACCCTGATTTAAAGTATGTCAGAAAACGTGGATGACTCTAATTTTAAATATGCTGAATGAAAATGGACACTAAAATAATTAATTATTATAAAACATTGTACAGTATTCTAAACTATATGATGTTAAGTTTATCAGTATTGACCATATTCTTCACGTACCAGCAGGCGCCGCTATTGAAATCTTTTTGCTTTTTAAAGAATACATTTTTAGATCCTTAAAACAGTGTTATGCTGCTTGTCTTTGATCTTGTGGGGGAAACCGGAGCACCCAGAGAAAACCCACACAAGCTCGGGGAGAACATGCAAACTCCACACAGAAATGCCAACTGACCCAGCCGAGGCTCGAACCAGCAACCTTCTTGCTGTGAGGCGACAGCACCACCTACTGTGCCTCCTCGTCGCCCGACAACACTGATTTATTTGCATATTTTTTATGCGATATTCCAGTTTTGCAAATAAATTTAATTGGCATTTTTTGATGGAAACATAGCTGTAAGGTTTGGAGCTTACACTGCTATTCTGAACCAATAATCAGAAACAGAAAGCAGTTGAAGGATGGCGTGTTTAAATCCATTATTTATCTGACTCCATCAAAGTTGTTATTATCATTGATAAAGAGAAAGAATCTCAAACTTAAAGCAGGTAAAGTTGATTATTAAGTTACATGTTTGAATATACAGACAGTAGAATGAAACAAACTAGCATACAGTATAAAGAAATTAGCTGTACGTGCACTGCTGAGCAACAATAACAGTGAAACTGTCTTTGTTAGCATATGAGGCTACGCAGCCGTGTGCAGGAGATGCAGAGTAAAAGCCATTCTCCCAGATCAACACTTACCTTTACGTATTATACCCTGAGCAAAGCATTGTTAAAGATGAGTGAAAATCAACCCCCAAAACGAACTGAACATGAGAGAGCACAGTTGAGGAGATAAAGTGGGTGAGAAGAACATTAACATACTCTCCTCAGGCCATGACTCAACAATAGTAAATATATTGTATATTGAAATACAAGCAATCAATGTCTCTGTTGATTTTAGCACTACAATGCTTAAGTCATAAACTGTCAAATGACACCAAACATGATAAAGCTATTTGAAGGAAGATCACAAGCAGAAGAATTGTGTATGGTGAAAAGCACATGGTTACTGCAAGCAAATGGCAGAGATGTGTACTGGAGCTGTGATCAACTCTGCCAAGCCAGGAGGACCTATCCCATGCTTGCAATGTCTCAGAAGTCCTTGATTAGCATAGAAGGAATATATAATTGAAGAATATATAATTTTTTTCTCATCCTGCTTACCCATTACCTACATTTCAGTCACACAAAGAACAAAGTCACGTACGAGAAAGGCTTGTTCTTCTTTAATTAATAACTAGCTTACATTAACAGACCTTCGACAGAGACATCTACTGTAAGTAGATTAATTGGATTATTACACTTCTTAAAACTATGTTTTAGTACTTCTTACTTTCTTATTATTCAACTATTTTAATTGATTTTTCCAAAGTCTTTAATTTTTAAACAACACACATATTGAACAACAAATTAACATGGTACATAGTTACAGACATACACCCCATAAAGAACAAGGGTGAAAGATAAAAATAAATTAATTAATAAAAATAGATCAAATAAATTAGGAAACTAGAGATAAACTCTCACCAAGGATATAATAACCTCTGAGCGTTCAATGTAGGAGAGGAAAGGCTGCCAAACCTCTAAAACTTTTTTGTTGAGTCTCGGATGATGTACTTAAGGTGCTCGAGTTTAAGATGTGATAACAATTCTAATATCCAATGTTTGTGGGATGGTGGGTTTGTTTTTTCCATCTTAGGAGAATCAGGCGTCTGGCCAATAAAGAAGAAAAGGCAATGATCTCTATTACATATAGATGAAAATGATCTAAAAATATTGGCCCAAAATTTATGCAATCTAGGGCATCGCCAGAACATCAGATCTGCTGGCTCCAAACCAGGGGCGTTGCTAGGGTCGAAAGGGATAAGGGGCTTAGCCCCAAAGAAATTGCCTCCCCCCTCCCCCCCCACCCAAATTAAAAAATTTATATAAAAAAAGAAGTTTTAATTTACCAAACTAATATACCTACTCTAATCTTATTAACAGGATTAAAAATGGTTAATAATAAATAAGGGGTTTTTAAGACTTGTAAAATCCAAATAGGAAAAAAAACATTGATAAATGAACCCACTTCTCATTTAATAGTCTGTTATGAGCCATATCAATCCTCTTGAGCCTCCTATCTCCTCCTGATTTGAACTTTCTGTTTGTTTTTTGAAAATGTAATTTTCTGCATGTCTTCAAATCTGAAAATATGATTTATTTTATAGTGTGAGTTGTTATCCAATGTGATACAAAGCTACAAACATGTTCATTTGGACAGAGTGATTAACTGAGGTGTAGTGTTGTCAAGATAATGGAATTTCTAAATTCAATACCTTGCAAAATATTGATATTCAATAGGCTACTATTTTTTTTATATAATAACATTTCTATCAAAAGTAGTAGGCTACAAAAAATAAAAATAAAGATCTATATGCTAGAAATATGTTTACTTTAAATTTCTTCAGGGAATTTTTTTTCAGTTTTCCTCAAAATAGGGTGATGTGGGCATTGTAGCACTTTAAATGCATGTAATGCCTGTTTTAATCATACTTGAGCAGAAATTCCATATATGCCTCACAAAAGTAGAACATTCTAGGAAATCCCTAATATGGATGAAGGCAACCAGCTGTTGCTGTAGTAGAATGAAAATAAGATCTGAATAAAAATAAAAAGGCTTTAACTGATCATTTACACGACTGCAACAATAAATGTTTTATACAGTTGAATTATTAGCCCTCCTTTGAATTTTATTTTCTTTTTTAAATATTTCCCAAATTATGTTTAACAGAGCAAGGAAATTTTCAGTGTAGCCTATGTCTGATAATATTTTCCTTTTGAAGAAAGTCTTATTTGATTTATTTCAGCTAGAATAAAAGCAGTTTTACATTAAAAAAAAACATTTTAGGGTCAAAATTATTAGCCCTTTTAAGCTATATTTTTTTCGATAGTCTACACAACAAACCATTGTTATACAATAACTTGCCTAATTACCCTAACCTGCCTTTAAATGTCACTTTAAGCTGTATAGAAGTGTTTTTAAAAATGTCTTGTCAAATATGACTGTAATCATGGCAAAGATAAAATAAATCAGTTATTAGAGTTGAGTTATTAAAATTATTATGATTAGAAATGTGCTGAAAACAAATTTCTCTCCGTTAAACAGAATTTGGGGAAAAAAATAAACGGGGGCTAATAATTCAGACTTCAACTGTATGTGCTCTTCCAACCATTTTATGTATTTTCATAAGAAAGTCGATGTATAATTTGATGCAAATTGACATAGCATGTTACACTAGAATATAGCTATATAACAATAAGCTAGATGAATAAACTCACTGTGATTTAACTATTACAGAAACAGATGTGACTTGCTATCTCATATATATATTATATCTAGAAAGCTAGAACAATTTACGTTTTTTTTTTGTACTTACTCGCATGTATTTACATTGATATGATGCCCATTTTACTGATTATAGTTATTTTAAAATCACCAGAACTACACACATTTTATACTGGGGAAACAAGTTTCATCAGTAGTTAAAACTATTCAGTTTCGCGAAAGAGTTGTATTACCTCATTAGCTTCAGCTCCTCAAAATAATGAATAAATGAAGTGCAGTGGCGGGATTTTTTTAACACCATGTGACAACAGAGCCACTCCCACCTGCCGGTAGAAACAGGTACTGCTGAACAGCTGACGATTTAATTACCTAACACAAACGCTGCGTTAAGTGGAATGTTCGTGATGTATGTGGTCATTTTTAGTACTTAGATAACAAAATAAATGTTATACAACATATTTTTATTTAAGTGCAATATATTCCAAGAGATCAGGGGCTTTTGACAATACATCAGGGGCTTAAGCCCCCAAAGCCCCCCCCTCGGAACGCCCCTGCTCCAAACCACATCTGGGGCAAGATGAATCTGACCCTGGATACATTTTTGCCAGCTTGCTCCTAGATAGGTGAAGCCTAAGAAGCACCTTAAACTAAAGAAGACCATGTCTAATACATACAGGGGATGAGTGTACCAGTTCTATGGCATATTGCCAGGCTGTATCTGATATTTCTAGTCCCAGTCCGTCTTCCCATTTTAGCTTTATACAATTTAGGCAAGGGGAGGCAGTTCTTTAGACCACTTCATATAACATGGACATCATACCCCTTTGATATGAGTCCATATTTACCAATTTATCTATCCAACATGCTTATGGTTGGTTCAGTGAAGGAGAGAAGTGTTTTTTTACGAAACTATGGACTTGAAAGTACCTAAAAAAATTGTCTCCAAAACAAGAGCTTTATCAAATACCTTGCACAACAGTGGTGTTAGCTTGGCAGTAAACTTCTTATAAAACTCGGCCCGAAGCCATCAGGGCCTGGTGCTTTTCCGGTTTTCAATTTTTTAATTGCATTTTCAATTTCAGAAGGTGTTATATTTCATTCTAATGCCAACTGATCTGAATCACAAAGGTATGGCAATTCTAAATAATTGAAAAAGCTCTCAATACGTCCAATTTAGTTTACCTCAGAGCTGCAAAGGGTTTTATAAAAGTGTTTAAATTGATCATTAATTCCCTGTTAATCAGTAATAATACCGCCCTCACCCTTACTAACTGCTGCTATAAAACCAGCTGCTGAGGATTGTTTCAGTTGGTAACACAATAACCTGGCAGCTCGTTCATAATGAATCTAGCGTGATCTTATGTGGAGATCCTCTGCATTTTCACTTGTCAGGGAGTCATATTCCGCTTGCAGAAGGAGTCTTTTCTAATGGAGCTCTTCGGAAGGTGATGTTGAGTGTAGCTGATCAATTGTATTATTTAATTCATAATCTCTGTAAGCCGTTTTGACATTCTTTTATTTGCGCTAGCTTGATATTAAATAATCTGTCCTTTTATAAATGCTTTCAGAGTATACCATAGGATGCTCAAACTTATCTCTGGGGATTCGTTTATCTCAAGGAAGAAATAAATTTGAGCATCAATAAATTTTACAAAATCGTCGTCTGCCAAGAGTCTTGAGTTAAACCGCCATGTATGTTGGAGGATTCCATTGCCTGAAAACATAGCTTTAGAGAGACTGGACAATGTTCCGAAATAACAATACTACCATACTCTACTGCTGACATTAATGCCCCATTCACACGGGGCTTCAGCGTCAACGCTTGACAGAGGGCGTGTCTGAAGTTGAGGCTGACGTAATCGTCATAGCAGCGTTAGCCAATGAATTTACACAGCAATAGGCCACAGTCTGAGCTGGTGTATTTGCATACAGCGATCTGTTGGCTGATGCTTCCATCGCCGCTTGAAAAGTTGATCAAGTCCCAACTTTTGCAGCGAACAATGCTTCTGAAGCAGCGTCGACGAATCCACAATGCAGTTCGGCAACGCCTGACGTCACCCATTCAAAGTGAACGGGAAGCGTTGACACTGATGCCCCTTGTGAATGGGGCGTAAGGGACGTAACTGCTTGTCCAGGAGAAAATGGTCAATCCTGGAATAGGTTTGATGCACAGTTGAATAAAATTCAGGAGGTTCGCCTCCTAAAATTAAATTGTGTGTGTCAAGACTAGGCAAAATTGAAAATAAATCAATGAAAATGTGTACATTGTCCCAATTAGGAGCATACACATAGGCCAGGACCATAGACATGTTAAAAGTTTGGATTATTATGTTTCTGCCATTTTTATCCAGCACATTTGACTCAATGACAAACTGTACATTCTTATGTATGAGTACAGCAATGACCCTACTTTTGCTATTGAAGTTTGAATAATATATTTGTGTATAGCCTCCTCTAAGTTTAGAATAGTCATTTTTCAACAGATGTGTCTCCTGTAAATATACAATATCGGATTTGAACTGTTTTTAACTGATTTTAATTGTTTCGTTTTATTGGGTGATTTAGCCTCCGCACATTCCAACTGGTAAAGTTTGTCTTTACTCCACCCATTTTATGGGCTGTTGAAAACATTTATCAGAAGCATCCGAAGCACCCGAAAGGTATCTGTGGGTTTTGTATGTAGGGGTATATATAAATGTTGCTATAATAAAGGCCAAAGAAGAAAAAATGGCCATGAATATCAAATCACTTTTATTGTCACATCATCAGCAGCACGTGTGCTATGATGAGTGAAAAGCTTAGGTGCTGGCTCTAGACAGTACAAAATACAGACAGTGCAAATATAATGACAGTGCAAAATACAGATAGTACAAAATAATTTGGCAGCATTATAATTGTTGACAGCGATATGTATAATGAATATGTGTACCCATAGTTGTAGGCAGTATTGTTTTAGGTATGTATTGGTTAAAGTGCAGTGCATGCTACATATACATGGTGTGCAGTGAGGGGTATTAAGTGTTCATCAGCCTGATAGTCTGAGGGAAGAAGCTTTCCTTTAGTCGGCTGGTGCGCGACCGGATGCTGCAGAACCATTTGCCTAAGGGTAGCAGAGAGAAAAGTCTATGGCTTGGGTGGCTGGAGTCGCTTATAATTCACTTGGCTTTCCTCATGCACCGCCTGGTGATGTCGTGATGGGAGGGAAGCTCACCTCCTACTACGCGTCCAGCAGTTCACACAATTCTATGTAGGCCTTTGCGATTGCTGCTGGTGCTATTTCCATACCAGGTGGTGATACAGCCACACAGGATGCTCTCCACAGTGCAGGTGTAGAACGAGCGGAGGATGTGAGGGCTTATTCCAAACCTCCTGAGACGCCTGAGGAAGAAGAGACGTTGTTGTGCCTTCCTTAGCACTACGTCTGTGTGAGCAGTCCATGTCAAATCCTCAGCAATGTGTACTCCAAGAAACTTGAAAGTGCTGACTCTCTCCACTGGTGTCCCGTTGATGGTGATGGGGGTGTGTTCTCTCTTCTCCCAGCTCCTTGGTCCGTGAAAACCCCCGCTAGCTGGTGTGCGCATGCTTTAAGTACACGTCCAGGGATGCCATCTGGGCCGTAGCTTTCCGGATGTTCCGGAAAGATCTTGTTACGTCTGCTACAGAAACAGAGTGTGCTGGCGGTTTTGGTATCGGCCGCGGGAGCGCACAGTGTGTGGGTGCTGTCCTGGGCTTTAAAGCAGGTGTAGAACAAGTTGAGCTCGTCCGGGAGAGATGCAGAAATGTTTACAGTGGCGGGTTTGTTACTTTTAAAGTTTGTGATGTAATTAAGTCCCTGCCACATACTCCTCCCCTCTACCTTGTACCTCTGTATTGATGTTTTGCTGCTTTGATAGTTTACCTGAGGTTGTAGTTTGCTTGTTTTTGTTCCTCAGCATTTGTGGATTTATAGGCGGAGGTTCACACTGATAGGGCTGTTCGAACTTTGCCATCAATCCATGGTTTTGGGTTGGGGTAGATACGAACAGTTTTTGTTGGGACCATGTCTTCTATACACTTTCTGATGAAGCATGTAACGGTGTCTTAAGTAAACTTTAATGTCGTCATCAGAAGCTGCCCGGAACATCTCCCAGTCCACATGATCAAAACATTCTTGAAGTATGGAACTCGATTGGTCCGTCCAGCTTTGAAACGTCTTGAGGGTGGGTGGTTCCCGTTTCAGTTTCTGTCTGTAAGCAGGCAAGAGCAGAACAAAAGAGTCATCTGATTTGCTTAGCGGTGGGCGGGGGAGGGATTTGTTGGCTTCCCGGAACGGAGAATAGCAGTTGTCCAAATTTCGGTCACCACGCATGTTTGTGGTGATATGGTGATAGTATTTTGGAGTGATTTTCCTGAGATTGGCATTGTTAAAGTCCCCTGTAACAATAAACGCTGCCTCTGGGTGTGTGGTTTCCTGCTCGCTTATGCTCCCATTCAGTTCCCTTAGCCCCTTCTCTGTGTGTTGGCTTGAGGGTGGATGCAAACATCTGTATTTATAACAGCTGTGACCTCTCTTGGTGGCCAGTGTGGTTGGCACCGAAGCATAAGGTATTCCAGATCAGGAGAACAAAATTATCTAACTGGATGTATGTTTCTCTTATCTCACCATGACTTAATAAAGAAACAAACACCTCCTTCTTTGCTTTTCCCTGTCGGTTCTTTCATTCTATCCACAGTATCTTATCCATAGTATTCCCTGTCTGCTAAACAAATGTTAGAAAAACATTTTGTTGTAATTATGAATATATACAAATAAAAATAGGCCATTGTTACGAACCCCTCGTTCGAGGTGCAACATAAAAGAGCTCAGACAACAAAAAAATTATATATGCAACTTATTTATTATATACAACTAATAAAACAACAAATCAAGAAACAAACAAATGTCTAGGTGAATATGATGAAAATAACTAACTTTAACTACACATAAATAATGTCAAACAAAACCATAAGGTTGCCAAAATAAAGAGATGGTCTTGATGCAAGGACGGCCAGTAGCCAAACTATCCTACAGAAGCTAGCTCACTCTCGCATTTATATGCTTTGAACCAATTGGGGAGCAACCATGGCACCTAATCAGGATCTGCCACATCCAAACTGGAAAACCGGGGTCGTCACACCATTTACACCTTTCAAATCTGTGTCTTATCAATGTGACCAAAATTACTTTTATGATCAATTATGTAAGAAACTCTGAAAACTAGACTGACAGTGTTTCGATTTACAATGCCTTCTATGTTAGGCGACTATGACACAATTTACATTGTAAAAGCAGTAGATAAATAAAGATGAATTTAATCTGCTTAAATGTGTACATATTAATGACTGAACGAAATATGATCTGATTTTATTTTACATTTAACATGCATCAAAATAAGTGTGTGTAGCCAATGTTTCCAGTGTCTTTTTACTTTTCAGCTTTTGATGAGAGATTTTTAGACTTGATGAAAACTAATCTTTTATTTATTTATTTCAGACCTAATTGAAGAGAATGAGAGTAAAGAGGAGGAACATCATGTCAAAATTGAGGAAAAAACTCATTTACAGACTGATGGTATTTTGAAAAGGAGAGACAAGAATTGTTTCACCTGCACTCAGTGTGGAAAGATTTTGGCAAGCAAAAGCAAACTTAAGATTCACATGATAATCCACACTGGAGGGAAACCATTTACATGCACTCAGTGTAGGAAGAGTTTCAACCGCTCATCACACCTTGATCAACACATAAGGATCCACACTGGAGAGAAACCATTCACGTGCACTCAGTGTGGGAAGAGTTTCCGCCAATCATCATCATTTAATAAACACATGAGGATCCACACCGGAGAGAAACCATTCACATGCACTCAGTGTGGAATAAGTTTTAACTGCTCGTCATACCTTAAACAACACATGAGGATCCACACTGGAGAGAAACCATTTACTTGCACTCAGTGTGGGAGGAGTTTCAACCGCTTATCACACCTTAATCACCACATGAGGATCCACACTGGAGAGAAACCATTTACTTGCACTCAGTGTGGGAAGAGTTTCAACCGCTCATCACACCTTGATCAACACATAAGGATCCACACTGGAGAAAAACCAATAACGTGCACTCAGTGTGGGAAGAGTTTTCGCCAATCATCATCCCTTTATAAACACATGAGGATCCACACTGGAGAGAAACCATTCACATGCACTCAGTGTGGGAAGAGTTTCAGCCAATCATCAAGCTTTAATCTACACATGAGGATCCACACTGGAGTGAAACCATTTACGTGCACTCAGTGTGGGAAGAGTTTCCGCCAAGCATCATCACTTAATAAACACATGAGGACCCACACTGGAGAGAAACCATTTACTTGCACTCAGTGTGGGAAGAGTTTCAACCGCTCATCAACCCTTAATCAACACATAAGGATCCACACTGGAGAGAAACCAATAACGTGCACTCAGTGTGGGAAGAGTTTTCGCCAAGCATCATCACTTAATAAACACATGAGGATCCACACTGGAGAGAAACCATTCACATGCACTCAGTGTGGGAAGAGTTTCAGCCAATCATCAAACTTTAATCTACACATGAGGATCCACACTGGAGAGAAACCATTCACATGCACTCAGTGTGGGAAGAGTTTCATCCAATCATCAAACTTTAATCTACACATGAGGATCCACACTGGAGAGAAACCATTTACGTGCACTCAGTGTGGGAAGAGTTTCCGCCAAGCATCATCACTTAATAAACACATGAGGACCCACACTGGAGAGAAACCATTTACTTGCACTCAGTGTGTGAAGAGTTTCAACCGCTCATCACGCCTTGATCAACACATAAGGATCCACACTAGAGAGAAACCATTCACATGTACTGAGTGTGGGAGGAGTTTCAACCGCTCATCACACCTTAATCACCACATGAGGATCCACACTGGAGAGAAACCATTTACTTGCATTCAGTGTGGGAAGAGTTTCAACCGCTCATCAACCCTTAATCAACACATAAGGATCCACACTGGAGAGAAACCAATAACGTGCTCTCAGTGTGGGAAGAGTTTTCGCCAATCATCATCCCTTTATAAACACATGAGGATCCACACTGGAGAGAAACCATTCACATGCACTCAGTGTGGGAAGAGTTTCAGCCAATCATCAAACTTTAATCTACACATGAGGATCCACACTGGAGAGAAACCATTCACATGCACTCTGTGTGGGAAGAGTTTCAACAAATCATCACACCTTAATCGACACATGAGGATCCACACTGCAGAGAAACCATTCACGTGTACTCAGTGTGGGAAGAGTTTCAGTGAATCATCATCCCTTACTCTACACATGATGCGCCACACTGGTAAGAAACCATTCACTTGCACTTAATTCAATTCAATTCAGCTTTATTTGTATAGCGCTTTTACAATGTAGATTGTGTCAAAGCAGCTTCACATAAATAGTCATAATAAATTGGATCAGGGTAGTTCAGTGTGGTTTTAATTATTACTGAGAGTCCAAACACTGAAGAGCAAATCCATTGATGCATAGCTCTACCAATCCTGAACCATGCAAGCCAGTGGCGACAGCGGAGAGGGAAAAAAAAACTTTACTGATAGGAGTGAAGAAAAAAAACCTTGAGAGAAACCAGACTCAGTTGGGCACGACCATTTTCATTTCTCCGCTGGCCAAAAGTCTTGTGCAGAGCTTCAGTCTCAGTAGTGGAGGCTGGAAGCTGGCCTCAGCGAAAACTCGTCTGTCCCTGGAGCATCGCTGGAATCAGTCTCATGTTCTCCACTCCCCACGACCATCAGCGCAGCAGCAGCTCAGGATACGGCCTGGTCCCGGATATGGAAACCTTGGGATCATCTCGTCGCTGGTCTTAGATCCAATCAGTGACTCCGCATAATCTGAGGACCTCGGGATGAGTATCCCCAGGTGGAAATGAAGAAAATAAAAAAAAGAATAATTAGCGTAGCTGCTGTTCATAGTGTATATAAGCAAGATGTAGAAACTTGTTTGGAAACCCGCTAAGTGATGCATTGAGTGTATGCTTTACTAAAGGTCTTTAATCTAGTTTTGAAATGAGAGAGTGTGTCTGAGCCTCAGGAAGTTATCAGGAAGGCTATTCCAGAGTGTAGGAGCCATGAAAGAGAAGGCTCTACCTCCTTTACTCGACTTTGCTATTCTAGGTACTACCAGAAGCCCTGAGTTTTGAGATCTTAAAGAGCGAGTTGGATTGTAGCGAGACAGAAGATAAACAGGAGCTAGATTATTTAGAGCTTTATAGGTGAGAATTACTATTTTAAATTTAATACAAAACTTAACAGGCAGCCAGTGTAAGGATGAAGGATTAGGATTTCTGCTTTCCAATTCGTCTCATTATGGACCACCGTTTATCCTTTTCATCATCCTGTTTCTCAGTATTTAACTGTGAATTGATTTGAACTAATGAATAAGTTAAAACTGCTTACTGCAAGAATGTTCTGTGTCCTTGTTTCTCTTTTTGCCTGTCTATTTTAACTTTGTTTTCAGGAGACACACAAACCAGGTCATAGGTCATGGAGACCTCTCTCTCTCTCTCTATCTGTTCCTATGACTAGAGGTCCAATACAGAGGAGAAGAAGACACCTGTTTTATTGTCCTGATATATTGCCTATAATTTTATAGCCATTTTGATTGATCTGTTTTTGAGTATAATTAATAGTAATGTAATTCCTTTTTGTGTGGAGACAGACTGTGACTGTGTGTAGCCAAGATATTGCAGCAGACTGTTGATGGAAACAGTCTTGAACCAGCCTGATAACACAGCTGAACGTACAAGAAACATCCTTGAGTCTTTAACACAGATGGTCTTTTGTGTCTATTGTGTTCCTGGTTTAGCTTTTTACAGGTTGGAGATCAGCTCCTAATAACTTAGGGCGACCTCACCTCTAGGCATCAGGTCGCCATCCACATCTGGATACAAATACAAGGCTTTCTTTGACGCACACACTAAGGCCATCCATATCTGGAAGTAGATACTATGTTTCTTTGACGCATGTATTTGGAATTGTCTATTTCTGTTGTAACCAATGAGAACTGTTTACCTGGATCCCACCCTTTCTGGACTTGTGTAAAGAGTATAATTGTTCGATTGTTGAAACTGTAAGCAGAGCGGCCTAGGAACTCATTGCGAGTGTTGAAGCTGGCTTCTGCGAATGAAACTGCAAACTATCTTCAGTAAACTTAATTTATTTTTTTTTAAATCTCTGACTCCGGCTCTTCTTCATCTACCAGACTGGTCATTCTTTGGGTTAAACTGTAAACTATCCCTACAGTTTTGGTGGAGGATGCGGGCACTTGTTTACTGGTAACACCATTGATCAATCAACAAAATGAAGGTAGGAAGATTAAAAAATTATAAGACTAGGGATTGTCTGTGAAGTAGTGGGTAGTAACGGAACGTTGTTGGTTCTCATTCAGACGTGAATGAATGTTGTTGGTTCTTATTCAGACGTGAATAAAAGGCACCAGTGGATTCACAGGATTTTGTGGTAGATTGCTGTGGAATCCCTTAGCGAGCTGGTGCATTTTGTGGTACACCTATAGCGATACTGATAAGTGTAACAGTAGATGAGAGGTGTACCTTCTCCTTCACCCGGAGTTAGAGTACTCATTTGATGGGTGTTTAGGAGGCTTTTGGGACATTCTCGGGCATAAAACCTGGACTGGTTTTCTATTTAGTAGTGGACTAAATTAACCCGAGATTGTAATTGAGTTCCACCACTGCTATCTAACTGCATCACAGACAAAAAGGCATGCCATAAGAATAGTGTAGGTCAGATTATTAGGGAAAGAAATAATTGAATAAAAATAACAAAATAACATTATAATAGGGATCCATTAAATAGTAGTGGCCACAAAAGTCAGATAAGATACCTAGAAATATCAGGGTGAGGTTGATTGATCAATGATGCACCAGGAGCAATCCCGAGAAAATTATGACCCTAACTGGATTGGACCGGTCTGGATAGTTTGCACATCTTGGGATGGTTTGCAGATTCATCAAGCAGAAGCCAAGCGCTGTTGGTAAGAGTGCCCTCTCAATTTCTTGTTGCTTTTGGTGTTGAACTCAGATATAAAAAGAAATAGATGAGAGCAGAATGCAGTAAATGGCTCAGCTAAGCTCTCAGGTTTAAAAATGATTTTAGAACTGATTGTAAGAAGAAAAAAAGTATTCCTTTGGTATTTAATTGTCATTGAAAAGCTAAAATCTAAATATTGAGGGGCTAGTAGCAAGAACTAAGCACATAAACTGACAGTAACATTATGGGAATCAAGAATAGCTTATGTTTTGTCTTAGAAGATAAGATTCTGTGTGACTGCACTGCTATCTTGGTTTAGCCCTCAACATGAGCTTGGTTTTGGCTGTAAAAGTAACAGAGACATGTCTGAATAAAAAAAAAATAATGTGCCATGTAAGTCTGTGCAAACAAGCAGCTTTATGGTTGGATATATATTTTTTTAATAATATATATGTAACATAAATGGGGGTTTCAAATAATACTTTGATGGATGCAGTTAACCCCTGAAAGATCTAAAACTATTGTTGACTGTAACAGCATTACTTTGAAAATGCAAGTCAACTCTGTTTTATATGTTTTAGGACGGGCTTGAGTAAAAAGATATTACAACAAAATTATGTATTGAAGTTAATGTTATGTTTAATGTACGTTTAAACTTAGTAAACATGCATTTTCATTCTGGATTGCTCAAAACTCTCTTTCTCTCTCATTAGATGTCAGCTAAGAGCTGATATCTGCCTGTTCCATAACAATTGATAAGCACAGTGCTCAGTTGGAAATCACAAAACACAGATGCAAATAAAATGTTAGAATGAATACAGAGGTTCTACATTTTAATTTGTATACACTAATAGAGGTATTAGTAATTAAAAATCAAATTTAACAAATAAGAGATTGCAAAATGCTTTTGTTTGTTTTCCCAGTGATGGGTTGCAGCTGGAAGGGCACCAGCTGCATAAAAACGTGCTGGATAGGTTGGCAGTTCATTCCGCTGTGGCGACCCCGGATTAATAAAGGGACTAAGTGAACAGAGAAATGAGTGAATGAAAATGCTTTTGTTAAACGCACTTTGAAAAACACTAATATACCCGCTGAGCTATAGAGATAATTAATTTGAACAGTTGTTATTACTGTTTGGAAATTTCTTGTCTTGTCTTCAGTGGTTTATTACTGTTTGTAACTTTTGTCTTATCCTTAGTCTCCACCATCACATACAGGGCCTGATGGCTATACTGAGGTAGCAGACCCTGACACTGAATGGATCAGGGTGATATCTAAACTCCCTGAATAATCTCAGCTTGATATTCAGTTGATTTAAGTGTTTGATTAACCTGTCTCAATGTTTAAATTCTAGTAGGTAGTCTCAATGGCTTTCATGGTTCTTGACTGCGCTTTCCCAAGTTTGCAGAAAATTCTAAATCAAGGAGGAAGCCTGCACAGGAGCTTGCAGTGTGAGTGGCAGTTGACCGATGGGCACGAAGGGGGGTTCCCTAAGATGGGTAAGATTTTCCCTCGGCCAAAGCGGAAAACAACCTAAGGCACTGCTGGGATTCAAACCCAGGATCTCCTGTTTACTAGACAGACGCTTTGACCAACTAAGCCACAGTGACAAATGATTGTGAAAGGGGCCAATTGTTTAATTCGAAAAAAGAAAAGAAAAAAAACAACGGTAGCGCTGCATGTGTGAATGTCTGGACTTGAAATATTAAAGTCCAATTGGTTAGGCATTACCACACTATGCTATATAAAGCCATCGTCCAAAGCCCTCTTGAACGAGCAGCGTTCTTAAGGATTTGAGTTTTGTTAAGAAACCTACTGCTTAACATCCCGCTGCGTAACACTCGTTACTCTTAACAAAAAGCAACCCTGGCACCTGTACATTAGGCACTGCTGGGATTTAAATCCAGGATCTCCTGTTTACTAGACAGGCGCTTTGACCAACTAAGCCACAGCGCCAACGCTGAAAAGGAGGCAAGACGTTTTTGCACACAGAGACTAAAAAAAGACAGCAAGTCTAAAAATGGCAAGCAATTAACTCTATTTGTCGCACTATTCTGTAAGGATCTAAAAAATCAGACCCTGAGAACTGTTATGAAATTTCATTAGACAAGAGAAGTGATGAAGAAACCAACTGTTCCACTGTTCTATTCAAATCACAGCTGACAATGAAAACACAGACTGGAGAAACAGAGCTACACTACAACAGAATCGAAGAATGCAGGAATGCATCCTTTACTTTCACCCCAAGCCTCCCTTCTTGACCTTTAAGCGACTTGCTGATCAGAGCACATTTCACATAAAATGTTCAAGGTTTTAACATGGTGTATCTTGCAGCGTTATATTCATGTTTGGTATCATTTTAAATGTCTCTGTGTGATTGGTAAAGTGGTCTTAATTTTACAGTAATAGTTCACTAGTATATGTTGATTTGGTTTTTGACTTCTATAAGATCTTGATAAGATGCTCTCCCTCCTCAGAGATGGTTAAGTCCTCAAATTCACCAGGCCAGGGTTTCTGTGACACTTTTATTGTCTTGAATTTATGGCTGTTTGTTTTGACTTGAGTATATAAGGTAAGATGTGCTTTAGGACGGGGGAGATCTTGTAAAAAGACACCCCATTGCAGCATCTCTGAGACTTATTGAGACTTATGCTGCAATGTATTTCTCTGGTCATGTATGCATCTCTAACTCTTTGATTTATCTTTGATTAATGGATGTTGTATTGTTACAGTCTCATCTCTGAATTGGTTTCCTGATGATTTATTATGTAATTGGCAGAATACAATTCTACCTGACAAATAAAATGTTAGGTTTTGATTAATTCTGGAGTTTTGCGATTTCATTGTATCCAGTAGATTATGAGGAGTCTTCATTACCTTTATAGTATGGCATAATTTAATTGATTAATAGGCGGATTTGATTATTGTTAGCCATAGCGTGCCGATAACATGTAGACCTTTTAGTCATTTAACCACTGGAAGTAGCAAGTTGTATGGGCTTGGCTAAGGATCTGGTTTTTTAAGACTAGGTAAGAGTTAATGCGACCAGCTTATTCAAATATAGTTAATCCTGCATCCTCTGACTATTTTCAGAGTGTCGACATATTGTCCGTGAGAAGAAGCGCAAACCCGGGGCGTGGAACTCTGAGCGATGTTGGTCCCTAATGAACGTACAATTTAGAATATCGGACCTCAGAAAATATCAAAACTCTAAATTAAATCATAAATGATGAATGTGATCCATTCTCACAATTAGAAATACAATCTAAATTTTAGGATCATTTAAATTGGAGTCAGATTGAATTCGGAGGTAAAAAACTAATAAAAATAAATTCTAATAAATAATTAAATTCTTTTCAGAAGCACTAGAAAAGGCTTACATACAATAAACCTTCAACCATGCTGTTAGTTTTGTCATTGGGCTAATAGATGGACTCCTACACTTTTCCTTCTCTGGTGGAGTCCGGACTTTGGCACATATTTGTATATGTATGATTCTGCAACTATTGTCGGTAAGATGACTTTCAGTTTTGCCATATGAAAGACAGAGCATATGAACGACAAGAATGGGATTCGATGGTCTCGGCCATCTCGTCATGTATGTACTCATTTTCCTGATGGGGGCTGGACTATGGCATTTCTGTATGTATTTGCTGCTATTTTTGGTAAAGATGACATTAAACTTTGCAACAACATCCTTCAAAACGATAAGAGGGTGCGAGTAAAACACCTTCCACGAAAGAATCGGCCTCTTTCAAACGCCAAAGCATTTGAAGGACAAGGATGAGATTCGATGGACTCGGCCACCTCGTCATGTATGTACTCACTTTCATGATGGGGGCTGGACTATGGCATATATGTATATATTTGCGGCTATTTTCTATAAAGATGACATTAAATTTTGCAACAACAATCAAAACGATAAGAGAGTTTAACAACTTTTACAGAAACACCATTCTCTCGAATGCCAGAACATATGAGCGACGAGGATGGGATTCGAACCCACGCGTGCAGAGCACAATGGATTAGCAGTCCATCACCTTAACCACTCGGCCACCTCGTCACGTACTATCCTTCTTCTATGGGGGAGGCCGGACTGTGGCACATATTTGTATATGTTTGTTTCTGCAACTATTTTCGGTAAGATGACTCTCAATTTTGCCGTATGAACGACAGAGCGAATGAACGTAAAAATGGGATTCGATGGACTCGGCCACCCCGTCATGTATGTACTCACTTTCCTGTTGGGGGCTGGACGACGGCATTTCTGTATATATTGGCTGCTATTTTCGGTAAAGATGACGTTAAATTTTGCAAGAACATCCTTCAAAACGATAAGAGCATGAGAGTAAAACACCTTCCACGGAAGCACCGGCCTCTTTCAAACGCCAGAGAATTTGAACGACAAGGATGGGATTGCAATGGACTCTTCCACCTCGTCATGTATGTACTCACTTTCATGATGGGGGCTGGACTATGGCATATATGTTTGTATTTTCAGCTATTTTCGATAAAGATGACATCAAATTTTGCAACAACATCCTTTAAAACGCTAAAAGAGTGAGAGTAAAAGTACTTCTACAGAAACACAATGATCTCTCGTATGCCAGATCATATGAGCGACGAGGATGGGATTCAAACCCACGAGTGCAAATGCACAATAGATTAGCAGTCCATCACCTTAACCACTCGGCCACCTCATCACGTATTTTCCTTTTTCACTGGTGGAGGCTGGACTGTGGCACATATTTTTATATGTATGTTATTGTAACTATTTTCGGTAAGATGACTTTCAGTTTTGCCATATGAACGACTGAAATGGGATTCAATGGACTCAAATTTCAATGGAAACAATTTCAACATTTGACCAATCAGAGTCGAGACAATGTTAAAGCCAGGGAAGGAACCGTTCCAATATTCACCGCTAGGTGTGCAGTCAAACAAGTTAATCAGATGTCAATCAATTTTCTGAACTGAGCCGAAGGTACACGAAAGAATGACACGGTTCTCTGGGGGCGGGTCAAAGGTCAAAAAAGTTAATTGATTTTCGACAATCAGCATCATTCGACATAGCACAGCATCGTTTTGTGTAAAGTACTGGATTTTTTTTGATAGTGATTTCTTAAAAAAAGGTAAGAAAATCTACATAATTGCTCGTATTAATGTTTTAGTGTGTTGTATTTCAAATTTTGATACTTTAATCTAAAACCGTTTAATTTCTTGGAGAAAAAATGTCTGGAAAATCCCATAAAGCCATGTCAGACGCTGACTGGATTTCATGTCTGAAAAAGTTTGCCAGAACAGGAGTTTGGCCATCAAATGAGGGCAACAGGATCAGGCCTCTCCTCTGCAAAAAAGTGGCATGAGATTTATCAAAGAGTGTGTATTTCGTTTACATGATATATTGTTTTGTTGAAATTTGCTTAACAGAGTAACGTTAACTTGTTAGGCTTTAGTACATTCAGTACAGTATCTATGTAAAACATGTCATACTTGTTTTTAAACAATAATGTGTTTTAAATTGCATGTATTTTGAGATTTACGTCGAATAATTTAGTAAGTTTGACCGTTTATGAGAGAGATTTGAAAAGGTGGGGGAATGGATTATGAGTGTACAGTATACAGCATGTGGTTTTAAGGCCTGAAATGTTCCTGTCCAGTTCCTCTTATTCTTTTTCCTATAGAGGTGAAGTTGGTTGTATATTAGGATATTCAGACATTCTCCTTATTAATATCATTTCAGAAAAGTATTCTTTGCAAATTCTAAATAGGAAAATCATATTAGCAGACAATGATTAATGATGATAAAAGTACAGCATTGTTCACAGTGAATTAGATAGTGTAAATGTTGTTTTTAAATCATACTTGCATGCTAATTCCAATCGAATATTCAAAGTAATATGGTAAACAATATAGAGACTGCTAAATGAACGAATGTGCGAATATAAAACCAACTTTACCTCTATCTTTTTCTTTTCGTTTTAGAGAAACAAACTACAATTACATATTAGACAAATATTACACACATTCTAGAAACAGTGTTAAATTAATTTACAGAGCTATTGTGTGCTTCATTAAGGGAGTCATTGAGTTAAAATTCTTGTTTAGTTATAAAAGTTTTTATTGTAAAATATTGTATAAAATTATTATGTTTTTCATGATTTTTTCAGACTGAGAAATGCTCATTGCAATATCGTGGGCAGAGGACCTTGCTTGGAGGTGTGCTGAAATACACATGTGGTTTTTTTTCACACTCAAAATGTATATTCATGAATTAATATGTGTTTATTATTATTATTTACTAGAATGGCTTTCCTTCTTCATGATTATATTTATTTTTGTGATTATTTTTAGCAGAGTACTGCCTCTGCTGCTCCAGCACAAATGGTGCAACAACCTGCCCCTACTGTACCTGCTCAAGATGTGATGGAGACGAGATAACTTAAGGCCCAGCCCCAGCCCCCGTCTACTCCACCAGTGGCATCAAAGATTTCACCGCAATTGTCAATGGTACTTTTTTTAATTAAAAATCAAAAGAAATGACAATTTCAGTGTTTCAAGTGTTCAGGGTGCTCAAAGTTCATTCAAAGTTCTAAACATAAGAGAGAAAAGAACAAAAAGCAATAAAAAAGTTAAGGTGTTGTTAGAGACCTGCTTCTTTTCACACCTTTTGTACAGTAGGGGGTAGCATTTTATTTTATTTGTTAATTTTGTATTTATTCTGTTAATATTTAACTTATTTATTTTTGGATTTTTTATTCTATGTTCATTACTGTTTTGTTGACCAATGTTATATAAATATTTCATTTATAAATGACTGGTCCTTGATTTTTAAGTCCACTTTTCGTTGGTTTCTGTTTGTATTGAACATTTTATATATATTGTTTATTTATATTGGTAATATTGTATTGTTAATAACTAATTTATAATTTTTATATTTTCTACTCTATATTCAATACTGTTCTGTTGACAATTGTTAGATAAATAATGCATATATAAATAACTGACTTCTCCTTGACTTTTAATTCCATAAACACTGTAGCTCTATGACACTTCTATAGATCATTTGTACGTCAAAATACAGAACAATAATAACCAGAAGCATAACAATGCTACAACAACTACTAAATAAAAACACAATTAAGTTAGTATGCTTTATATTTCATAAAAGAATATCAAAAAACACAATAACAAAGTGCTTAGGCATATTTTATTTACCTTGGAGCATTATACATTCAAATTGTTAGTTTATTGAGTAATAAGAAACAAATAACAATAAAGCGTCTTTAGCTGGATTCGAACCCCCGTGTTGGTGAGCACCTGCAATAGAAATCAATGTAACTCAAAATGCCCAGTTTTAACACAGAACAGTATCGCTAATGCATGACGTAGAGCAGGTCAAGGAAGGCGTGTCTGGGAAGCTAAGAATGCACCTTACCTTCGTTTTTTCCTCCCTCTTCTTCCTTCACCCTATTCTTTCCTTCTTCACCTTCTTTGTTGGATGATTATTCCTCAGCTTGAACGCAGCACCTGAGACCGCTCGGCCATCCTGACATGCTTGTATTGCCTGAGCTATCTCCTAGGACCCACACCACAGCACAGTGAAATGGAAGCTGCTGTGTCACAGCTTGCAGAGCTGCTGCAGTACTCATTGTTGGCACAGTAGGCAGCGTGTCAGTCTCATAATCTGAAGGTTGTGAGTTTGAGCCTCACACGGGGCAGGGTGGTACCTTTTGGAGCGGGAGCGCTTAGATGACAGGGCCGCGTTTTTTTATTGCCTTCCATGCGGTTCATGCTTCCCGGGAGCAAAAAATGCTACAGCTTCTCTGGAGGGCAGGCGGCATGAAGTTCCAAGAACATTTCCTGAGTCTGAAGCAATGATGACAAGATGCTCCCATTCCTGACAAGTAATCGCTTGACATTCGGTGTGGATCTGTCAAATGTCATGACTTGATGTTGTACAAGGATTTGACGAAAAGTTCTGCAAATCATATTGCCTTAAAAATCAACGGCATCCCAGGACATTCCACCACATGGCATTCCACGACAGTTCTTTCAATCCCTTTTCGGTGCACTAGCATTAAAGCCCTCGTCCACTGTTTTGTTCACATGTTTTTCCGAGTTGCTGTGGACAATGCCTTAATCACAAACACCTTAAAACTTGCAATCTAAAGTGCCCATTAAGCTTCCCAGGCACACTGCTACGCTGCATGAACTTTGGAGCAAAGAGGTTGATGCGGCACTTTGTCAGTGTTACTGTATCACTTGGACAGAGAGTTAAAGGCTTGAGCCTGAACATATAGCCAAAGATTTTGTTTGTCAGAAGTGGGATTTGAACCCACGCCTCCAGCGGAGACTGCGATCTGAACGCAGCACCTTAGATCCCTCAGCCATCCTGACATGCTTGCATGGCCTAAGCTGTCTCCTAGGACCCACAGTGACATGGAAGCTGGTGTTGTCACAGCTTGCAGAGCTGCTGCAGTCTGCCTCGTTGGCGCAGTAAGCAGTTTGTCAGTATCATAATCTGAATGTCATAGGTTCGTGCAAAAAATTCTACAGCTTCTCTGAAGGGCAGGAGGCATGAAGTACCAAGAACATTTCCTGAGTCTGAAGCAATAATGGCAAGATGCTCCCATTCCTGTCAAGTAATTGCTTGACGTTCAGCGTGGATCTGTCAAATGTCATGACTTGACGTTGTACAAGGATTTGATGAAAAGTCCTGTGAATCATATTGCCTTAAAATCAATGGCATCCCAGGACATTCCACTACATGGCATTCCAAGACAGTTCTTTCGATCCCCTTTCGGTGCATTTGCATTAAAGCCCTCGTCCATTGTTTTGTTCACAGGGTTTTCCGAGTTGCTGTGGACAATGCCTTAATCGCAAACGCCTTAAAACTTGCAGTTTAAAATGCCTATTAGGGTTGCCAGGGACATTACTACGCTGCAAGAACTTTGGCGCAAAGAGGTTGATGCGGCGCTTTGTCAGTGTTACTGTATCACTTGGACATGGCGCCAGAGAGTTAAAGACTTGAGCCTTAACGTATAGCCAAAGATTTGGTTTGTCAGAAGGGGGATTTGACACCAAGCCTCCAGGGGAAACTGCGACCTGAACACAGCGCCTTACACCGCTCAGCCATCCTGACATGCATGCATGGCCTGAGCTGTCTCCTAGGACCCACACCGCAGCACAGTGAAATGGAACGTGGTGTGTCACAGCTTTCCAAGCTGCTGCAGTCTGCCTCGTTGTCGCAGTAGGCAGCGCGTCAGTCTAATAATCTGAAGGTTGTGAGTTCGAGCCTCACAGGGGGCAGGGTGGTACCTTTTGGCACTTCGGAGCGCTTAGATCACTGGGCAGCGATTTTTAGTCCCTTCCGTGCGGTTTATACTACCCGGGAGCAAAAGATGCTACAGCTTCTCTGGAGGGCAGGCGGCGTGAAGTTCCAAGAACATTTCCTGAGTCTGAAGCAATGATGGCAAGATGCTCCCATTCCTGACACGTAATCGCTTAACGTTCGGTGTGGATCTGTCAAATGTCATGACTTGACGTTATACAAGGATTTGACGAAAAGTCCTGCAAATCCTATTGCCTTAAAAATCAACGGCATCCCAGGACATTCCAAGACAGTTCTTTTGATCTCCTTTCAGTGCACTTGCATTGAAACCCTCGACCATTGTTTTGTTCACATGCTTTTCCGAGTTGCTGTGGACAATGCCTTAATCGCAAACGCCTTAAAATTTGCATTTTAGAGTGCCTATTAGGGTTGCCAGGGACATTACTACGCTGCATGAACTTTGGCGCAAAGAGGTTGATGCGGCACTTTGTCACTTGGATAGAGAGGGTGCTCGCTGCAGAGCCATTTGAGCAGAGCTGAGCTCCAGCAAAGGGGAGCATGAGCTCTCGCTCCTCCTCCTGTAAGCTGTTTTAATGCGTACACCAACCCCACCCCTAAACCTACCCCCAGTGACATCACTCGTAGAAGAAGTGCAAAAAAGGAGGAGGTCAAGCTCCCTCTCGCTGGAGCTCAGCTCGCCCAAATGACTCTGCAGCGAGCAACACTTGCTTGGATATGGCGCCAGAGATTTAAAGACTTGAGCCTGAACGTTTAGCCAAAGGATTGGTTTGTCAGAAGTGGGATTTGAAACCACACCTCCAGGGGAGACTGCAACCTGAACGCAGCGCCTTAAACCACTCGGCCATCCTGACATGCTTACCTGGCCTGAGCTGTCTCCCAGGACGCACACCGCAGCACTGTGACATGGAAGCTGTTGTTCCACATCCTGCCCAACTCCAGCAGTCCGCCTCGTTGGCGCAGTAGGCAGCGCGTCAGTCTCATAATCTGGAGGTCGTGAGTTCGAGCCTCACACGGGGCAGGGTGGTACCTTTTGGCACACGGGAGCGCTTACATGACTGGGCGGCGTTTTTTATCCACTTCCATGTGGTTTATGCTTACCGGGAGCAAAAAATGCTACAGCTTCTCTGGAGGGCAGGAGGCGTGAAGTACCAAGAACATTTCTGGAGTTTGAAGCAATGATGGCAAGATGCTCCCATTTCCTGTCAAGTAATTGCTTGATGTTCAGCGTGAATCAGTCAAATGCCATGACATGACATTGTACAAGGATTTGACGAAAAGTCCTGCGAATCATATTGCCTTAAAATCAATAGCATCCCAGGACATTCCACTACAGTTCTTTCGATCCCTTTTCGGTGCACTTGCATTAAAGACCTCGTCCATTGTTTTGTTCACATGCTTTTCCGAGTTGCTGTGGACAATGCCTTAATCGCAAACGCCTTAAAATTTGCAGTTTAAAGTGCCTATTAGGGTTGCCAGGGACATTACTACGCTGCAAGAACTTTGGCGCAAAGAGGTTGATGCTGCGCTTTGTCACATGGATATGGCGCCAGAGATTTAAAGACTTGATCCTTAACGTTTAGCCAATGGTTTAATTGTCAGAAGTGGGATTTGAAACCAGGCCTCCAGGGGAGACTGCTACCTGAACACAGCGCCTTAGACCACTCGGCCATCCTGACATGCTTACCTGGCCTGAGCTGTCTCCCAGGACGCACACCACAGCACCGTGACATGGAAGCTGTTGTTCCACATCCTGCCCAACTCCAGCAGTCAGCCTCGATGGCGCAGTAGGCAGCGCGTCAGTCTCATAATCTGAAGGTCGTGAGTTCGAGCCTCACACGGGGCAGGGTGGTACCTTTTGGCACACGGGAGCGCTTAAATGACTGGGCGGCGTTTTTTATCCACTTCCATGTGGTTCATGCTTACCAGGAGCAAAAAATGCTACAGCTTCTCTGGAGGGCAGGAGGCGTGAAGATCCAAGAACATTTCCTGAGTCTGAAGCAATGATGGCAAGATGCTCCCATTCCTGTCAAGTAAATGCTTGACGTTCAGCGTGAATCTGTCAAATGTCATGACTTGACGTTGTACAAGGATTTGACGAAAAGTCCTGTGAATCATGTTGCCTTAAAATCAATAGCATCCCAGGACATTCCACTACATGGCATTCCAAGACAGTTCTTTCGATCCCCTTTAAGTGCACTTGCATTAAAGCAAGTGCACTGAAAGGGCAAGTCCATTGTTTTGTTCACATGCTTTTCCGAGTTGCTGTGGACAATGCCTTAATCGCAAACGCCTTAAAATTTGCAGTTTAAAGTGCCTATTAGGGTTGCCAGGGACATTACTACGCTGCATGAACTTTGGCGCAAAGAGGTTGATGCAGCGCTTTGTCACATGGATATGGCGCCAGAGATTTAAAGACTTGAGCCTTAACGTTTAGCCAAAGGTTTTGTTTGTCAGAAGTGGGATTTGAAACCACACCACCAGGGGAGAATGCAACCAGAACACAGCGCCTTACACTGCTCAGCCATCCTGACATGCTTGCTTTGCCTGAGCTGTCTCCTAGGACCCACACCACAGCACAGTGACTTTGGCACAAAGAGATTGATGCAGCGCTTTGTCAGTGTTACTTTATCACTCAGACATGGCCCCAGAGAGTTAAAGATTTACGCCTGAACACATAGCCAAAGGTTGGGGATTGTCAGAAGTGGGATTTGAACCATGGAAGCTGTTGTTCCACATCCTGCCCAGCTCCAGCAGTCCGCCTCGTTGGCGCAGTATGCAGCGCGTCAGTCTCATAATGTCAAGGTCGTGAGTTCGAGCCTCACACGGAGCAGGGTGGTATGTTTTGGCACATGGGATCGCTAGCATGACTGGGCGGCTTTTTTATCCACTTCCATGCGGTTCATGCTTACCGGGAGCAAAAAATGCTACAGCTTCTCTGGAGGGCAGGAGGCGTGAAGTTCCAAGAACATTTCCTGAGTCTGAAGCAATGATGGCAAGATGCTCCCATTTCTGTCAAGTAATTGCTTGACGTTCAGCGTGAATCTGTCAAATGTCATGACTTGACGTTGTACAAGAATTTGACGAAAAGTCCTGCGAATCATATTGCCTTAAAATCAACAGCATTCCAGGACATTCCACTACATGGCATTCCAAGACAGTTCTTTTGATCCCCTTTCGGTGCACTTGCATTAAAGCCCTCGTCCTGAGCTGTCTCCTAGGACCCCCACCGCAGCACAGCGTAATGGAAGCTGGTGTGTCACAGCTTGCCAAACTGCTGCAGTCAGCCTCGTTGGCGCAGTAGGCAGCGCGTCAGTCTCATAATCTGAAGGTTGTGAGTTCGAGCCTCACACAGGGCAGGGTGGTAACTTGGTACACGGGAGCGCTTAGATGACTGGGCAGTGTTTATTATTCCCTTCAATGCGGTTTATGCTACCCGGGAGCAAAAGAGGCTACAGCTTCTCTGGAGGGCAGGCAGCGTGAAATTCCAAGAACATTTCCTGAGTCTGAAGCAATGATGGCAAGATGCTCCCATTCCTGTCAAGTAATTTCTTGACGTTCAGCGTGAATCTGTCAAATGTCATGACTTGACGTTGTACAAGGATTTGACGAAAAGTTCTGCAAATCATATTGCCTTAAAATCAACAGCATTCCAGGACATTCCACTACATGGCATTCCAAGACAGTTCTTTTGATCACCTTTCGGAGCACTTGCATTAAAGACCTCGTCCATTGTTTTGTTCACATGCTTTTCCGAGTTTCTGTGGACAATGCCTTACTCGCAAACACCTTAAAATTTGCAGTTTGAAGTGCCTATTAGGGTTGCCAGGGACATTACTAGGCTGCATGAACTTTGGCGCAAAGAGGTTGATCCGGCGCTTTGTCAGTGTTACTGTATCACTAGGACATGGCGCCAGAGATTTAAAGACTTGAGCCTGAACGTTTAGCCAAAGGTTTTGTTTGTCAGAAGTGGGATTTGAAACCACACCTCCAGGGGAGACTGCGACTTGAACACAGCAACTTACACAGCTCAACCATCCTGACATGCATGCATGGCCTAAGCTGTCTCCTAGGACCCCCACCGCAGCACAGCGTAATGGAAGCTGGTGTGTCACAGCTTGACAAACTATTGCAGTCCCCCTCGTTGGCGCAGTAGGCAGCGTGTCAGTCTCATAATCTGAAGGTTGTGAGTTCGAGCCTCACACAGGGCAGGGTGGTAACTTTTGGTACATGGGAGCGCTTAGATGACTGGGCAGCATTTATTATTCCCTTCAATACGGTTCATGCTACCCGGGAGCAAAAGATGCTACAGCTTCTCTGGAGGGCAGGCAGCGTGAAGTTCCAAGAACATTTCCTGAGTCTGAAGCAATGATGGCAAGATGCTCCCATTCCTGACACGTAATCACTTAACGTTCTGTGTGGATCTTTCAAATGTCATTATTTGACGTTGTACAAGGATTTGACGAAAAGTCCTGCAAATCCTCTTGCCTTAAAAATCAACGGCATCCCAGGACATTCCACTACATGGCATTCCAAGACAGTTCTTTTGATCTCCTTTCAGTGCACTTGCATTAAAGCCCTCACCTTTGTTTTGTTCACATGCTTTTACGAGTTGCTGTGGACAATGCTTTGATCGCAAACACCTTAAAAAGTCTAAAGTGCCCAGGGACACTGCTACGCTTCATGAACTTTGGCACAAAAAGATTGATGCAGCACTTTGTCAGTGTAACTGTATCACTCGGACATGCCAGGTCATGCCAGAGAGTTAAAGACGTGTGCCTAAACGCATAGCCAAAAGTTGGGTTTGTCAGAAGTGGGACTCACACCCTTGCCTCCAGGGGAGACTGCGACCGGAACACAGCACCTTAGACTTCTCTGCCATACTGACATGCTTGTATGGCCTGAGCTGTCTCCTAGGACCCACATCGCAGCACAGTGACATGGAAGCTGGTGTGTCACAGCCTGCCCAGCTCCTGCAATCTGCCTCGTTGGCGCAGTAGGCAGCACGGCAGTCTTATAATCTGAAGGTCACATGCTTTTCCGAGTTGCTTTGGACAATGCCTTGATCGCAAATGCCTTAAAACTCGCAGTCTAAAGTGCCCATTAGGGTTGCCAGGGACACTGCTACTCTGCATGAACTTTGGCGCAAAGAGGTTGATGCAGCGCTTTGTCAGTGTCACTGTATCATTCGGACATGGCGCCTAGGGCTGTAATAATACACGATATGAAATCGAAATTGCGAATCTACGATCCTGTGTCGCGTTGTGATAAAGGAGATTCGCGACACACCCCGTGACTACCTTTCCAATAACGTCACGCGTGCCTGCAAAAGTTGAGCTAGTTGAAGAAGAACGTGAGGAAACAATTTTTTTCCCCTCGACATTATGAGCACTGCTCCATTTGTGCCCTTGCAATATGCGTTTAGCCGGGAGAGCTCGCACGGAGCTCTTAGTAAGGGACCGTCTGAATGTGTCAGGAATATCAAAAACAAAATTAACGTAACCCCGCTTGACAATAGACAACGGCAGAAACATTGCCAATGCTGTCAAAGCGGCCGGATTTTCACAGCATATACGATGCTTTGCTCACACTGTTAATGTGGCTGCACAGAGAGGGATGGGCGTTCACCAGATGTCCCGACTTCACAGAGTAAGGAAAGTTGTCACGTTTTTCACTGCAATGTTGACATGATGGTGTTTCTGAAGAATTTTCAACTTTTTGGTTTTCTTGAGAGAAATAAGTTGTTTATTTGTTTAATGTTTACTTGACTTGTGGTTTGAAGCACAGGCATAAAGCCTCAGTGTGAAACAGTAGCCTAAAGGTAAGTGAATTATAACAGCGCAAACTTTTCTGTAACCGTGCTGTGCACTTTCTGTTTGACCCTTTGGGAGTGCTGACTGACAGGTGAGTGATGCGTGAGGTCAGGGAAACACGACGAAGCTTTCAGTTAAGATGAACACAGTTTCTATAGTTATACTTTATTTAGAGATAAAGGTATATGGCTCTGCATATAATCACTCTATCTTGCTGGAGTTTATAGCCGTTTTGCTTTACTTCAGGACGCATTAATGCCGCTCTGAAGGTCTAATCGCTGTTTTAAGTTATCCAGAGCTGTATAAATGTACAAATCTTGAATATCACGATATTATTAAATATTACAATTGTAACAACACAGACAGCAACACCTTAGCACAATCACAAACAAGAGGTGCGCCTTGTTTTCGGCCCCTTGTTCAACTGCAAGGCATACTTAATTTGCGGGACGATAACGTATAACCCGTGCCTACAGACACATTGCTAAAGAAGCAAAATAGAAGTAGAATATTGCTGTTTGATACAGACGTGTTGATGCTAAACCAGCACTGATGTTGACCTGGATCTGTAATAAACGTGTGACCGGGGCCCGTACTGTACTGAATATAACCAAATAGAGGTTCACTTTACTACCCACAACTTCAGGTTTTCTCCAAACAAATGTAAATAAAGCAGAGATGTGTACAAACAATCTTTTATTAGACACTTAAATAGAGTTTTTCTTTAAAATGTAATCATATAAAACAGATAGTCAATTACAATAAGTCACAAAACAATACAATGGTTTGTATAATGGTTGTCAGTGGCCACTGCTCTCACACTCAATATTACACAGGATATACCATTGGGAAAGATCAAAAGGAAAAAGAGGAAAATGCCACACTCCAGTGCAACGAAACCTTCAAAACAAAACACTCATTAATAAAGAGAAACTAACCCACACTCAAAATAAACCACCCGCATAACAAACAAAGCCAAAATAACACAACCCTCCCCATATAAGGTAATCCTTGCTGTTAGTATTGAAATGTAAGTCGAACAATAACAGCCCTTAGCAATTTACACAAACAAAATACAAACCCACCAAATAGTTAAATCACAACACTGCACACATACACGCACACTCACAACCGCGCCAACGTCGAAAGAATTTAGCGCACCCTCACACCCACACACACACACACAATCCTACACACACACACACTGCCTTCACGCAACCGAGTCACACACAATCAGGTGCCGAGAAGGAAAGTGAAATCGCCCCTCCGTAGCACAAACGGGTCGCCAGACAGCAGCAAAACAGCAACGGGCTCTCCGCAGCCCAGTCAACTGGCTCTTAACGCAAATGGTGAGCAATCCACCAATCATACATGGATGTAGCGTTACTTGCTGATGCGATTGCACTTCCGCAGGCCAAAGAAACAGAATTACAGGTTTTTCTAAACACTGCAGGCTTACTGCTCAACGCTCAATGCTTAACGCACATCAAAAGTTTGCACGCACTCAACACACTGCCACTATTCCATGCCAGGGAGATAACAGAAGCAAAACCTCCACACTTTTAAAGGGGTGGCGAGCTTAATTTCTAACTCCATTCACCTAAACATAGTGAGGAAACCCCTCCCCCTTGGGGATCCCCCACTACACGCATACGAGTGGGAAACCCCTCCCCTTTGGGGATCGCCCCATTACAAACACAACAAATAGGCTTTACTTTTTATTTTACAACTTATAAAGCATGTATGCACATTGATGCAATATCATATTTAAACAACAAAACTGTTTACAAAAAGTCAACATATGCGCGCGTTGTTGTTGTCTTTTCATCACGCAGCGCACACTTGAACCGCGAGGGAGAGAGAGGAAACCATATAGCAAGACATATTCTTTAAAATAATGATTTCTATTAAAAATGTAAAAGGTTTTGTGATTACAATAATAACAGCGGGGCATTAAATAAATGCATATTTTCCGTGAAGCGGGCAATTTGAGGAAGTCAGCTATTTTTATTTGACGGAAGAAAAAAACATATGATTGGAAAAAAACAGCCTATGCCGGTTATTAAAAAGAATCTGTCAGTATTTTCGTTTTGTAATATAAATTAATTATTTAATTGAAAATAATTTAGGGCAGTTCTATTTATTTTATTCATTTTATTTAGATTATTCTGCTCTTCTGTGCTAAACACTGCAGGTGCGTGAAGATGCTCTGTTGTTCTGTTCTGTTATTAATATGCTAGCATTTAAAAATAAATCAGTATTTTAAAATGCAATATTTAATGTGTCAGACACAAAAAAGACAAGTCAATTTGTTTAATATAAAATTAATAGTAATCTGACCAGTTAACCCTTAATAAGCGATTAATGAGCAGCGGTTGTCAGTTAGCAAAATTAACGAAATGAGCATCCCTAGTGGCCATTTATTTACTTTTTCTATGTAAGAGAACTTGATTGAAAAAGAATTTTCAACATGCTTGAACCATCTACACAATGGAGTTTAGTTCTGTTTGGTTTTTCAACAGTATTTTGTTACAAAGAAAACAAAAGTGATATATCTTTGGCTATTTTTTTATTTTATATATTACTATTTATATTGTTAATAATTTGCATAGTTAATATTGTTTTTTGATGTTCAGTTTATAAAGATTTTTCAAATGTTATTTAATAAAAAATAGTTTTAAAAATCTTTTTTCCCACCCCCCACGGAAAAAAAAAAATTGTGATACGAACCGAATCGTGGGTCAAAAATCGTGATACGAACCGAATCGTGGGTTTGGTGTATCGTTACAGCCCTATTGATTAGAGTAATTAAATGGTTTAAAGTTATTTGAAAGGTTGAAACAAAATCTGTTATCTTGTTATTTTTAAATCAACAGGAGCGGTTTAAATCAAGATTGGCAAATTTGCATCAACATCACCAAGACTGCTTTAACCGCTTTAACGAAGCAGAAAGTAAATTAAGACAAAAGACTTGCCTACAAAAATCAAAGCATTGTGAGTATTTAACCTAATTAATAGGGATGTAACGGTATTGTAAATACCGTCATACCGCAATATTAATTTTTTTCGATATTACCGAAGTCGCATGACTCGGTAAAACTATAGGTCTTCTGAGAAAATTTGCTCAGGCGAATGAAGCGAACGGGAGGTAGCGAAAACTACAATCCCCATCATCCCTTGCGGTCTGTTGTCGCTACAGATCCAGTAATGCGGAAATGGAGTGTGCTGCAAGAAGCGGGGATCAAAAAGAGCTGTAAAACTCTAAGGCCCCTTTTACAAGAGTGCGTTTTAGTTTTAAAACGGCGTTGTAGAATGAAAACGATCCGCGTCCACACTCGCGTTTTACCCAGCGTTTCTGAACAGCTCTCCGTCCACACCAAAACGCTGAAAACGCACATCACGTGACCACAGACACTCTCGGGCAAGCGCTCCAGCATGAGATGAGAGCTCTGCTTGTCGGACTGCTCATCACGCATCTCCCGCTGGATCTAATCTCACTATATTTGCTAAACGTGATATTTCATTCATGTTGTTGTCTTTATCTAACGACATAGGCCAATTCCCTGACTTTGGTCATTGGAATCTATTAAGTTACTTGTTCACGGGTAACATGTTTTGGTTAAGCGCAAAGATAAGTTAATGATTAATCCAGGTACATTGACTGATCGCTTGCCTTTATTTCCTACAATGTATAAACTTATTGTATGTTATACTTTTATAATTGTCGATTATTAAAACTGATATTCAGCAAAAGAGAGGGTGCGTTTCGTATTTTCACTGAAATTGAAAGGAGGCAGTTGTTATCGGCTCCGTTTTGTTATAAATATGCACACAGTGAAGATGACGCTCATATATGCAGCACGACACCTCAACATTTCTGCTGTCTGTTAAGTTGCTAATATTAAAAAGAAAATAGGCAGTTCCTTAAATCATGTTTACATTTTATTGTTGAGAAAGTGAAACAACGTAGCCAAGGTGATGTGAATGAAGTTATAAAGTACACTGTTCCCTTTGAAGATTTACGCGTGTCCTCGGTATGTTTTCCATATCAAACTGAGAAGGGGGAGACTGCAGCCTTGATCAAACTTGGGAAGTCTTAACTTACAAGAAGAGGATGCGAGACTGAACTGTGTGTGGGCTACTTAATATTGAGGAAAAGCCCCAATCAGATAGGCGAACGTTTGCAGCCCTGCCTCCGTTTTCAGATGTCTCCGTCTTTCCCCATCCACACTGAGACGGAGCAGCAGCGTTTCCAACACAATCAACGGCCTCTCCAGCGTTTTCGAAACGCTCCGTTTTCGGCGCTCAAGAAATAAGTCATATAAGTCATATCTCTCTTGTCCCAGAAACCTCAGTACCAAATGAGAGGTTTTTATTTTCTGTTGCAGGGGACATTGTAAATGCCCAGAGATACCAGCTTTTACCAGATTATATTTATATGATAATTTTCCTTTAAACCCATCTCTATCTAAGTGAGTGAGTGATTAAATGTTGAATGTGATGAGTTTTCAACAATACTAAATTAAAAACTTAAATTTTTTTTTATATGGTTTAATATTTTTTTTGTTATTAAAATTGAAGTTCCTGTTTCAAAGCTTACAGATAGATGGCTAATTTGTATGTCATTGACACTTTTGGCACTTTTTTGGAGTATTTTCATAAGTTTTGTTTTTTCCTGTAAATGATTCAATAAATACCGTACCGTGGCATTGATACCGAGGTATTACCGTACCGTGAAATTCTGATACCGTTACATCCCTACTAATTTGTATGTCATTGACACTTTTGGCACTTTTTTGGAGTATTTTCATAAGTTTTGTTTTTTCCTGTAAATGATTCAATAAATACCGTACCGTGGCATTGATACCGAGGTATTACCGTACCGTGAAATTCTGATACCGTTACATCCCTACTAATTAATATATCATTATTTAAACCTACCACAAACTGCCATTTGTAGGTTTAATGGTGCATTTTCTTTTGAATTTTATATATTCATTCTAATCTTCATACTCTCCTGAACAGCGTTCATCACCTGCAACAGCAACACTCACATCATCTCCATCCTGTCCTGAGCAACCTACATCATGTGCAACTGCAACACTCATGACATCTTCATACTCTCCTGAGCAGCGTTTATCACCTGCAACAGCAACACTCAAAACATTCTGTTCAGCAAAGAGTCTATAATGAATTCTGTTTTGATTCTCCTTTTACTCTTACTTCATAAAAACATTTTACTACATGGAAAAAAAAAAAAAAGTTAACGGTACAATTTTTCCATTGTGTTTTATTTGTTCTGGTCAGTGTATACATAATGCAACTTTGAAAATAGGTAATTACTGATTTATATTTAACCTATTTAACTTTTTATAGTTTTTTTTGTGATTGGCTAAAACATTCATTTAGATTTAGAAATTTTGAGTGATTAAGGCAGACATTTTAAATATGCAAGCTTTTATTGAGCAATGTTGTTCTATAGATTTTAGATATTTCTTTAGGTAGTTTTGCCCTAATTAGTTTTGAATTAGGAAACTCAGGGTATCAGCACCAAATTATCTACTAATGAACGGGTCTGGATTGGATCCGGATAAGCTACTTCATCAATGGGTTCGGGTCTAGATTGGATCCGGGCCGGATGAGCTAGTCTATCAGCGGGTCTGGATCGGATCTGCGCCGGATGAGCTACTCTATCAGCGGGTCTGGATTGGATCCGAGCTGGATGAGCTACTCTATTAACGGGTCCGGATCGGATCCGGATGAAGAGCTTTATTAGCGGATACGGGTAACATCTGAAATGGGTCCGGAACGGATACAGAATTCTTATCCGTTCCGGATCCGTTGCGCTGTGCAAGTAGACTCCAGTACAGACCCATTTGCAGACTCGTTTCTGTTGCGGATCATGTAATACCTCCGGCGCGGATCTGTTCCGGAGTCATTTTGATATCTGGAAAACCTTTAGGCAGCAGTAAGCCTCACAAATACTTAAAATTGATTGACTTAAACTGCTTGAACTTTATTAAAACTGTTAGCACTAATATATTGTGTTAACTACACTTTGTTCATTTTGTGCTTTTGTTCCTTTGTTTATTGGTCTTAAAGATAAGCCTGCTGTGAAAAAATAGTTTCTCTGAGATTATGTGTTATGTAATCTTGTTAAAATTTATTTCTTAAAATAAAAGTATAGAAAAATAGTATCGTTCGAAACCGGTATCGAATTCAGGGTATCGGTATCGAACACTTTAGAACAATACACAGCCCTAGTCAAGTGATGTGATTTTGCAGGTCCGAGTTCACCAAGCTTGAACTTTGCAACGCAGTGAACTGCGAAACTTGATGCACAAACTTGGTTTCCGGTCTGACCCATTCACGTGCGTATGAATGGAAGTCTATGGGGAGAAAAGTCCAGTGTGACCGCAGCTTAAGTGCAAGTGAATAGTTTCTTTCCAGTGTGGCTCACCATGTGTAAATTAAAGGACGATGATCGGCTGAAACTCTTCCCACACTGAGGGCATGTGAATGGTTTCTCTCCAGTGTGGATACTCATGTGTCTATTAAAGTTTGATGATTGGCTGAAACTCTTCCCACAGTGAGTGCATGTGAATGGTTTCTCTCCAGTGTGGATCTTCATGTGTTGATTAAAATTTGATGATTGGCTGAAACTCTTCCCACACTGAGAGCATGTGAATGGTTTCTCTCCAGTGTGGATCCTCATGTGTTTATTAAAGTTTGATGATTGGCTGAAACTCTTCCCACAGTGAGTGCATGTGAATGGTTTCTCTCTAGTGTGGATCCTCATATGTTTATTAAAGTTTGATGATTGGCTCACAATCAATTTTGACATGATGTTCCTCCTCTTTCCTCCTCTCCTTCTCTTCAATTAGGTCTGAAATAAAAAAAAAACATTAGTTTTCATTAAGTCTTAAAAACTCTCATGAAAAGTGAAAAGACACTGGAAACGTTCGAGGTGACAGAAGTTACCCTTCGTTCCCCAAGGAGGGGAACGGAAGTGCTATAAGTGGATTTGATCTTGGGAAAATCCACGAAATGGGAGGATTCGGCCAATGAAAGCAATGAATTGGCAGCGTAAGCTTGCGCAGGTGTGCTTCATTGCCAATTATCCCAGCATATAAGCACACCTGGAGCGAGCAAACGCCATCCTTTTAAGCTGAAGAGACTTTCTAACAGCTAAGGGACAGTCATTATGGCGACGGAGTATAGCACTTCCGTTCTCCTCATCGGGGAACGAAGTTTTACTTCTGTAACCTCGAATGTTCCCCTGCGGTTGGGGAACTTCAGTGCTATACAGTGGATTTGATCTTTGGGAAAATCCACGTATGGGAGAACTATGAAAAACGCCATAATGACTGCACCTTACCAACACCCCCGATGAGGGGATAGTCAAGCAAGCGTGACGCACCCACATCATGGGAGGCGCGGCCTTCCAACGTGTCCCTGGCCCTAATTTATCTCCCTTCAACAGAAGTTTTACGGATTTAGATATATTTTTTGGGAAGTCGTGTGCGTCTAGATGATTCTAGGAAAATACGACAGTACGTTGGGAAGCGTGCAATCCCGATAGGGAGGATGCTGCGGAGGCCATCCGCTACCCAAGGGGGGAGATAAAATGGCCGAATTACATATGGACTAGCCCTAAGAAGGGGGAGTGTGCATAGACAAAGAGGTTAGCGGAGAGGGAAGAGGGGGGACTTAACCGTGGCGGAGTAAGCATAGTCACCTAGTGGGGATCACGCATAGCAGACACCTATACCCAAGATGCGGGCTGACCAGCGGGCAGACCAACAACGTAGTGGGCCAGCAAGTGACTCCTCTGCTGAGTCAGTGCTGGGGTCCACGGAGGAATCTGCAGGGCTCACCTGACTGGGAACTTTACTGACAGATAAAAGAGCACACGTATCTACGTGTTAGGGACAATGGCGCAGCAAGCGTGTTTCAACACCCTACTGAGTTGTTTCCTCAATCACCAAAGGGTTGCCTAATACCCTTGAGGAAACCGGCTCCACTCGCAGATTGTAAAACCTTGCACATGTGTTGGGTGTCGCCCAGCCCGCAGCTCTACAAATGTCTGTTAGAGAGGCGCCGCGTGCACAAGCCCAAGAGGATGCAACGCGCAGAGTGGAGTGTGCACGCACTCCCGGGGGACACGGCTCACCTCTGCTCGAATAAGCGAGTGAAATGGCATCCACAATCCAGTGGGATAATCTTTGTTTCGATACGGCACTTCCCTGCTGCCGACCGCCATAACAGACAAAGAGCTGCTCAGATGATTTAAAGTGCTGAGTATGGTCCACATAAATGTGCAGCACGTGATCTGGACACAGTAAGGAAAGGGCTGGGTCTGCCTCCTCCGGGGGCAGCGCTTGCAGGTTCACTACCTGATCTCTAAAGGGGGTGGTAGGAACCTTGGGCACATAACCCGGGCGGGGTCTCAGGATAACGTGAGAGTAATCCGGCCCGAATTCCAGGCACGAGTCACTGACCGAAAATGCCTCCAGGTCCTCGACCCTCTTGATGGAGGCCAACGCGACCAGCAGAGCTGTCTTCAGTGACAGAAATCTTAGAGATACTGAATCGAGTGGCTCAAAGGGATCTGCGCGTAAACTTGTGAGAACGAGGGCGAGATCCCAAGAGGGCATGAGAGGGGGTGGGATGGATTAATTCGCCTAGCACCTCTGAGGAACCGGATGATGAGGTTGTGCTTTCCCACGGTGCCGCACGCTACCGTGTTATGATAAGCGGAGATAAGTAAGCCTGGGTTAGACCCGCCCTCGTGCAGCTCGGCCAGCGCCTGCGCTTGGTAGCGCTGGTAGGTGGCCATCGCGTGCAAGGCGGAAGCAGCCTGGCCCGCAGCCTTATAAGCTCTGGCTCCGAGGGAGGCAGACAACCTACAGGCTTTGGACAGGAGACGGGGCGGACCCCGCCACGTAGGGGCGCCACGCGGACAAAGATTGACCGCGATAGCGCGTTCCACTGACGGGATCGCCTCATACCCCCTGGCAGCTCCGCCGTCAAGGGCGGTGAGGGCGGAGGGACACGCAGCATGGGCTGAGAAAGTTGCCCTCCAAGACTGCATGAGCCTACTGTGCACTTCCGGGAAGAAGGGGACCAGAGGCTTCGAAGGCTTCGCCTTCTGGTCCTCCATGTAGCACCCATCTAGTCGGTCCAGCCGTGGAGATGGGGGATGAACCAGCTCCAACCCCACGGCCGAAGCAGCCCGGGAAAGCACGGCTAACATGTCCGCTTCAGGATCCATTTTGACGGCGCTCACCTGCCCGGAGGCGATCTTAGCTGTGCAACGGTCATGGCATAGCAGTGACGACATGAACTGCCCGCGAGCACCACATTAACATGCTGGACCCCCAAACATGTAATGCAGTGATCGTGTCCATCATCCGGAGCCAGGAAACCCCGGCAACCAGAAACGCACAGTCGGAGCGCCATCCTGAAAAGGACGTGCTGCATGACTGTGTTGCTCTTTTAGGAAAGTTTGCAACAATACGCACCGCTCTGGAGGACCGGACCCAGCTCGACCGTCTGCCGCCGCGAAAACCCACTCTGGACCGGGAGACACTCGTTCGCTCTGAAGTCGCTGAACCAGCAAGAGGAACCCTCATCGACTCGATCAGAAAGTCTCTGAAGCGAAAAGGATGGCGTTTGCTCGCTCCAGGTGTGCTTATATCCTGGGATAATTGGCAATGAAGCACACCTGCGCAAGCTTACGCTGCCAATTCATTGCTTTCATTGGCCCGTTCAATACTCTTTCAGACAAGCGGCTTTTGAACCGAATCCTCCCATATGTGGATTTTCCCAAGATCAAATCCACTTATAGCACTAAAGTTCCCCAACCGAAGGGGAACATAGGCTACACACACTGTAATTTTGATGCATATTAATGTAAAATAAATCAAATATTTTGTTCGGTCTATTAACGTGTACACATTTAAGCATATTCAATTCATCTTTATTTATCTAGTGCTTTTATAAGTTAAACTGTGTCAAAGCCGCTTAACATAGAAGTTTTAGTAAATTGAAACTGTCTGTCCAGTTTTCAGAGTTTTTACATAATTGATTATAAAAGTCATTTTGGTCACATTGATAAGACACAGATTTAAAAGCTGTAAATGCCCTGTTTTTTACTTGTATATATTCATAATTACAACAAAATGATTTTTCTAAAATTTGTAATGTTGACAAGGAAACTTATTCATTCTGTGCTTGACTGGTAAACGCATCAGAAAAAAAAAAAAGTTCGGGGGTAACAGCTAAACAAACTGCTGAATATTTGCCTCGCAGACATGAGACATACCTGTACAGCATCTACATAAAGGCTGGAATGTGCACCTTTCCCCCCTTGTGTGCTGTTGGGTTCATCCATTCTGGGGTGATTTTAAGGCTTAATTTGGCCAAAACTTTCTGTGTTTCAGCAAAAGGACTGATACTTGGGGACATCTTATTTTGGACATATATTGGAAAAATGCTTTGAAAAAAAAAACTCAGTACACTCTGTATATTGCAAAGCCATGACCGCAAATAATCATGCATCTATGATTGTTGGTGTTTTCTGTGATGACAGTCAACATTGTTTAATTGGTCTCCACCCATGGGACGGCAGAAAGGAAATGGGTGAGAGTATAAAGGAAGAGGAGAGTTGAAGAGGGCAGCATTATGTGGTGTGTGGAAGAAAGTGTGCTGTCCTGAAATCATTAGCATTTTTTTTTTCATTTGAATTATAAGTGCTGAAAGTTTTGTATGGAAGTTTTTTCCTAACAAAATTAAAATGAAAATTCAAATGCTTAAAGGATCAAATGATAAATCAAATACTCAAACTATAAATCAAATCCTCAAACTGGCATCGCAAATGATAAATCAAATCCTCAAACTGACATCGCAATTGATAAATCAAATCCTCAAACTGACATCGTAAATGGTGAATCAAAATGCTCAAACTATAAATCAAATCCTTAAACCGACATCGCAAATGGTGAATCAAATGCTCAAACAACTCCGCAAATGGTGAATCAAATCCTTAAACGACTCCGCAAATGGTGAATCAAATCCTCAAACAGACATCGCAAATGATAAATCAAATGCAATTGAGGTGTCAATCAACCAGCATAGGCGGAGCTTTAAGGCGGAAGAGTTTGTTGTTGACAACTACCGGTAGCTCTATGACTTTTTCAAGGAGTTCAGATTTGGGTGCTGTTTTTGCTCCTAGCTTGAAGTAATCAATTACAGAACATTACTTTGATAATTTTATTATAGCATATTATACATGAAATCCAAACATTGTAGTATAATATTAAGTAGGGGTCTGAAGAGATGCCAACTCCACGATACAAGATGAGACGCACGATTGGGTTCAGGGGAACGAGACAAGTCGATATTTTTACACTACTTTAAAGAAATTCTTAATGACGAGACATATTCATGGAATAGTCTTCAAATATATGAATGGAAAATAGATTTTTATAAAAATTAAAAAAAAAATTAATCACAAAATGCAGAACAATTAAGGTGTTTGTTTTTTACTTGTAATGAAGTCCTACACGATGGTAATAGATTAATTACGGCGTTTAAAAATCTGTTCTGCAATTCATTAAAGCAGCTTTCAGCACATCTCGCTCCGGTGAGAAATTAAAGCGGTGACTTTACACCCACACGGCCAACCGAGTGACATGCATCACAGAGGCCATGAGAGGGGTCTGGCTGCAGACCTGGTGCAGTGCAATCTGGGCTACATCCAATGCTTTTTAATGGGCTCACCTAACCCCACCCCTAACCCTAACCGTCACAGTCACTAGCTCCATTTAAGTGCATTGTGTCTGACATTGCATCGCTGAGTGATGCAATCTCAGCTTGCATCATAAAGGCTGCATCCAGATACTACTGGAGGCCAGCCTTGCAGGTGTATGCAAAGCACTTGATTTGCGGTTCAAATTCAATCCTGCTTCCAATCTTCAAAGCTAAATTCACCCTCACGGTCAAGACAACTTTTTATCTTAATTCTACCGATTTAATCTCACGAGAACTCGTGACACCCTTAATATTAAGAGTTAATTTTAAGCTTGCTCGCGGCCCACCTGCAGGATTGCTGAGGCCCACTTGTAATAAGAGACTAATTATACATAAAAGAATGACAAATGACACAAGAACAAGAAAGAAACTGATTCCTGTCTTTCAATGAGTGCTTATGTGCGTTTAGGAGAACTAGACAGCACACTCAGGGCTGCAAGATGGATTTAATTTAGTATTTTTATTATTAAAATATAACTGAATGAGGATCAAATGAATGAGATGGTGTTTGAGAATGAAAATTAACCTGTTTGTTCCTGCAGATCTTCCTGTTTGACTGTGAATGTTTCTTCAATCTTCACATCTTCACTCTCCTCTTTAATAAACGCCATCTTTATAACAGTGTGGAGATCAGTCGCTCAAGCAGGAGTTTTTCTCTGTCTTTGGACACTTTATCCTGTTTAATATGAACAAAACAATAAAAATGTCCTGTTTAAAATTAATAAAACAATGAACAGAAACAAAATAACTTCTCTTCAACACTTGCTTCAACAGTTTCTTTATATGAGAGTAATTAACAAAAAGAAATCAGGTACGTCCATGCATAGAGGTAAAGTTGGTTTTATATTCGCACATTCAGACTTTCTCCTTAACAATATAATTTCATAAAAGTATTATTTGCAAACTCTAAATAGTGAAATCATATTAGCACTCAATGACTATCAAAGTACAACATTGTTCACAGTCAAATAAACAATGGTGTTTAGAAGTCATACTTGCATGCTAATTCAAATCGAATATTCAAAGTAACATGGTAAACAATTTAGAGACTTATAAATGAACGAATGTGTGAATATAAAACCAACTTTACCTCTATTGTCAGCTAGAAAGAATGAGCTGATTAAAACTCCGTTTCTCATACATAGTGATGTATATTTAGAATGGAATGACATTATGCTATTTAATCAATTAAACCTTCATTAAAACACCTACACATTTATGTTTCTTTTGTTTATTCAAGAATAGAGGTAAAGTTGGTTTTATATTCGCACATTCAGACTTTCTCCTTAATAATATAATTTCATAATAGTATTATTTGCTAACTCTAAATAGAGAAATCATATTAGCACTCAATGATTATAATGACAAAGTACAACATTGGTCACAGTCAAATAAACAGTATTAATGTTGTTTTCAAGCCACACTTTTATGCTAATTCCGATCAAATATTCCAAGTAACAGTAAACAATATAGAGACTTCTAAATGAACGAATGTGCGAATATAAAACCACCTTTACCTCTATTATTCAAACAATAACCCTCATTACTGTAAGTAAAATAATACTACACAGTATAAAGTGTTAAAATAATGTTGTCAACAGCAGCATTACGCATTAACAGCATAATTTAGCATCGGATGAAAAAAAGCCTGAAACTTTAATCAATCGCTTTATATAAGTGTAAACGCTTTAAAACAAACCTTTCTCCATCTGGATCCAGCGCAAGAGCGGCGCCGACTTATGACGTCACACCACGCCAAAATAAAAGTCTTTTATTTTGTTTTGCTTTTCTTGCCACTTGCTGTTGCAGTCATGACTTATTGATACATTTCTCCCTCGTTTTCCATTTTCTCTCCCCCTCTCTCTCTCACTCACATACACACACACACACACACACACACACACACACATATATATATATATATATATATATATATATATATATATATATATATATATATATATATATACAGTGTTGTGCAAGTTACTTCCAAACTGTAATACATTACAGATTACTGTTATTTAAATGTAATCCCTTACCTTACAACATTACTGTCTCAGAATTGTAATATGTTAAATTACTCTTATATTACTTCTTAGTTACTTTTATCAAAATAACTACAGAATTAGAACTTAACATTATAAAATTATAATGTTCTATAATGAGCATTTTACATCCAGTAGAAAGTGATTTGATGTAGCAGAATGACTGACCTCTCCAGGCTACTAACAATATAGTATATAATTGGCAATGTGATGGCTCAAGACAATGCAAGAAAGGATGACAGCCAGAATTACAAATGATCTGTTAAAAGTATGGTAGAGGTAAAGTGATTATCTGGCAATATCTGTGAATGGCTTGGCTATATTCATATTACACACAACAGGCCGATATGTAAACTCCAATGCCATGACAAAATGCAGATTTTGTTTCTTTTCTTATTCCTGGTTTAGCTTTTTACAGGTCGGAGATCAGCTTCTAATAACTTAGGGCAACCTCACCTCTAGGCATCAGGTCGCCATCCATATCTGGAGACAGATACAATGCTTTCTTTGATGCACACATTAAGGCCATCCATATCTGGAAGTAGATACTATGTTTTTTTTTTTGACGCATGTATTTAGAATTGTCTATTTCTGTTGTAACCAATAAGAACTGTTTACCTGGATCCCACCCTTTCTGGACTTGTGTAAAGAGTATAATTGTTCGATTGTTGAAACTGTAAGCAGAGCGGCCTAGGAACTCATTGCGAGTGTTGAAGCTGGCTTCTGCGAATGAAACTGCAAACTATCTTCAGTAAACTTGATTTATTTATTTAAATCTCTGACTCCGGCTCTTCTTCATCTACCAGACTGGTCATTCTTTGGGTTAAACTGTAAACTATCCCTACAAAGGTTCTCTTTGTAACGTTATTATGTAACCATAGAATGGCCAAAGCAGAACGTCCTCCTTAAGTCATACTGGTAACGTTATTTTATGACTTAAAGAGAACGTTTTAAAAACATCCCTAATGTTCTGTAAAGGTTCTGGATTTTTATTACCTTTAGGGAACTTTCAGAGAACGTTGTGCAAGGTCGCGCGAACGTCGCCTCCCACCTGGGAATATCATCGCGAGTATCAGTGCTATCAGTTTTTGCATTTCTATTTGTTGTGATGGCCTGTTGTTATTGCAATAAAAATAAGTAAATAAAAAAAGCAGTGCAATGTGGCTGTATATCAGCAGTGGTGGAATGCGTGTGTTATAGTGTACACTAGGCACTCGAGAACGATTGTCATTCTACCTGTTGTTTCAATCCCCTGAGAACTTTGGTCATCTTCAGAACGCAAATGAAGACACTTTAGATGAAATCAGAGAGCTCCCTCATCTGTCATACACAGCAAGAGTCCCGAGATGCTCAGAAGTCCAGAAAAGGAACCAAAAACATTGACTTTGACAGTGACTTTAGTGGTTCAATTGTAATCGAGTTCCAAGAACATTTTGAGTGCCAGAAAATGTTGAAAAAAGCAACCATGCCCAAAGTAGGCACTGTTGAACCATATAGTGGCTGCTTTTTGACCCTGTAGCCTATTCTCTTCATTTCCATTTAGCAGAAGAAACTCACACAGGTTTGGAACAAGTAGAAGATGAGTAAATGTCAGAATTGTAATTTTTATGTGAACTACCCCTTTAATGCTTCTGTAAATTAAATATTTTACTGAAGAAACTGCTAAAGAATGGCAGGAAATGTGGAACAGATTAGAAGAAACGACAATTCATATGAAACAATAAGAAACCCTATATAGGCCTATGAAGTTGTAAAAATAGAAATGAAAATAAGGGGTCATAATTATGAGGATGAGATTTGGACTCGGATATTAATAGGAAGTAATGTGTTGTAGACATGCAAGTCATCATGAACTGGATTAAAAAAAAGTTTCTCAAAATTGTCTTAAAATGTTTAGATTAAATTTTTTTGATCAACTTTAAATACTGAAGTGTGTGTTTGTGTGTGTGAGAGAGAGAAATCTAATCTATTTTTAAATCTTTTTTATTAATCTTTTTATTTTTATTAATTTATTTTTAATTTCATTAATCTATTTTTATTTTATTTATTTCTGTGTTTTCTCTGTATTATATTTTATATCCATATTTTTTTGCACTACTGCCCTTTTTTCACTGTCTTGTTTGTACACAGCGACGCTGCACTGCTTTGGCAATACAAATGTACAGTTATTTGTCATGCCAAAAAAGCACCTAAAATGTGTAATGTGTGAGAGAGAGAGAGAGAGAGAGAGAGAGAGAGAGAGACTCTCTGGGGACCCACATTTAAATTAAACTATGACTCTTGGGAAAAAACTCCAGTTGAAATCTTTCATCTGGAGTTTTGCAAAAACATCCTCGGAGTTTACAGAAGCACACCCAGCCTTGGTTGCAGAGCAGAACTAGGCAGGTTCCCTCTGCTCTCAGAAATCCAGAAGAGAGCAGGGAAGTTCTGGCTCCATCTGTCAGACTCCAGCCCAGAGAGCTGCCATCAGCAAGCCCTCATATATAGAAATGCACATCCGGCCAGCGACCCCATGCACTATCTGGTGGAAAAACACCAACTAAATTCACAAACCCTGTCCCAACATATAAAGACTAAAGAAATAGAAAAGATTACCCAGGAGGAATATAAAGTCAATTGGCAAAATAAACTTCAACCAGATTAAACCTGGTTATGAACTGGCCCCGTATCTGACCAACATTAAGACCCCCAGTCAGAGAAAGCTGCTGAACCGGTACCGTCTGAGTGGACACAGTCTGAGTGTGGAGACGGGCCGACACAAGCGCAGCTGGAGGAGCCCAGAGCTCAGACTGTCCACACTGCCCTGCTGAAGTTGTGGAGGATGAGCTGCATTTCCTCACTCACTGCAGCAAATATCAGAGCATCAGAGAAGCTTACTTCACACAAGTGTCTCTGATTCTACCACAATTCCAGCAACCCACAAATACGGAGAAACTCCATTATATTTTGGGAGAAAATGAAAAGTGTCTCCACCTAGCAGCACAGTACGTGTCCTCATGCCACCGTATGAGAGAAAAAGGCTGAACCCCCTTATCCCTTATTAAAGCTCTCTGTCCTTACCATTTATTATTATATACTTTTGTTAATCTTTTTTTTTTATTAACTTGTTTATTGTGACAACATATATGTATAATATAACGATATGTATATGTGTTTGTTTATTATTACTTATATTACTTTTATCTATATGAATGTTCTGTATTTTGTTATTGCTTTGGCAACATTGTGATTTGTTTTACAGTCATGCCAATAAAGCTATTTGAATTTGAATTTGAGATAGAGAGAGAGAGAGAGAAAGAGAGAGAGAGAGAGAGAGCAGAAATAGTATAAAGTAAAAAACATGGGAGAAATGTATCAATAAGTCATGACTGGAACAGTAATTGGCAAAAAAGCGAAACAAAATAAAGACTTTTATTTTGTCGTAACGTGTGACGTCATCAGGCGGCGCCGCTTTAGCGCTGTGATTCAACTGGAGAAAGGTTTGTGTTTTTAAATGTTTACGGATATAGCCTGTTATATATTTACGAGGCAAACACATAGAAATGCCATATACATAGCCCGATTTAATTAAAGTTCCAGATTTTTTTTAATCCGATGCTAAGTTATGTACCTGCTTTTGACAATAATATTTAAACCCTTTATACAACGTAATACTATTTTATTCTCAGTAGCCGAGGGCTATTGTTTGAAACCGAAAAGAGTGTAATAGGTGTTTCAAAGTAGGGTTTCTCAAACTTTTCTGATAAGAGGTAAAGTTGGTTTTATATTCACACATTCGTTCATTTAGCAGTCTATATATTGTTTACCATGTTACTTTGAATATTTGATCTGAATTAACATGCAAGTGTGACTTGAAAACAACATTAACACTGTTTATTTGACTGTGAACAATGTTGTACTTTGATAGTCATTTGCTGCTAATATGATTTCGCTATTTAGAGCTTGCAAAGAATACTTTAATGAAATTATATTATTAAGGGGAAAGTCAGAATGTGAATATAAAACCAATTTAACCTCTATTTTTATAGAAATGTTTTACCTGATTTATTTTTGATAATAAAAAGAAACTGTTGAAGCAAGTGTTGAAGAGAAGTAATTTTGTTTCTGTTCATTGTTTTATTCATTTTAAACAGGACATTTTTATTGTTTTGTTCATTTTAAACAGGACAAAGTGTCAAAACGTGGAGAAAAACTCCTGCTGAAGCGACTGATCTCCACACTGTTATAAAGATGGCGTTTATTAAAGAGGAGAGTGAAGATGTGAAGATTGAAGAAACATTCACAGTCAAACAGGAAGATCAGCAGGAACAAACAGGTTGGTTTTCATTCTCAAACACCAACTCAGTCATTTGATATATTTTCATTCAGATATATTTTATTAATAATAATACTAAATTCATCTTGCAGCCCTGAGTGTGCTGCCTAGTTCTCCTAAATGCGCATAAGCACTCATTAAAAGACAGAATGAGTTTCTTTCGTTACTTGTTCTCGTGTCTTTTTCTTTTATGTGTTATTAGTCTCCCATTTTCTCTACCTTCTTAACGTTATTGCTTTTCTTGTTCTTTTGCTGTTTGTAAAGCATCCTTGGTGCTTTATAAAATAAATAAAAACAATAAATTAATAAAAGGTTTAACTAATCTGGTGATATTTGACCTACAGGATTCTCATAAAAGACTTAACATTTTAGGCCTTAAAAAGTCTTAAATTTACTGAAATATTGTGCTGTATTGTGTCTTTATTTTCCTTTGTTCATGTTTTTCTACCCAATCTGGCCAAAACCAATTCAATCACCAACAATTCAACTTAATAAAACTTTCAACTTTTTATTCAAAAATGTCTTTTTAACTTTATCATAATGGTTTAATTATTTTCCTCACAATAACATTTGTTTAAACGTGCTCCATGTATTTACTGCTGTGGATATTAACCTGGACAGATTGTTGTGCATAGATTTAGTTTGTTATAGTTTTTAAAACTTTAAAAACATTTGTTAATTTTTTAGTTTTAAAAATAAATTTTATTTTGATGGGGCAAATAAAAATCTTTTCTATCTGGGCCATTTGAAAAGTTCTTTAGCCTTTAGCCCTTTATGAGTCTAAAATTTCATTCATAATGGTCTTTGAAATATCATAAAGTCTTAAATTTAACTTTGTAAAACCTGCAGAAACTCTGGTTTACAGTATGTCAAAAAATGTGGATGCCCCCTATATTGAGCATGCTGAAAGGACACAAAAATAATTAATTGTTAGAAAATATTTTACAGTCGCAGAATATAGACCATATTCTTCATGCACCAACAGGCGGCGTCATTGGAATCGTTTTGCTTGAGACTTTTTTTTTAAAGAATTAATTTTTAGATCCTAAATATCAGTGTTATGCTGCTGAGGCATGGGGCAATAACTATATTCAAGGTTTACCGCAGTTTGGAAAAGTCAAAGTTTTAAAATCGCCAACATTTCCTGCTGCACCGTTCCTACAGTATATGTAAGTTTTTTTTAATGTTTTGTTTTTTAGGACAACAGTATCTCCTGCAGTAAAGACCAAAGAGGCTGTTTTAAATCGTAAAGAAATCTGTGATTCATTTCAATTATTTAGCCTGACATGTTTACTGCTATGCATGTTACAGTAGAATATAGCTATAAAATAATATGCTAGATGCATAGATGCTCGATTGTCAAAATAAGATGTTTCCAAATATCAATCCTTTTGCTAAAACACAGAAAGTTTTGACCAAATTAATCCACAAAATCAACCCAGAATGGATGAAAATTACCCAACAGCACACAAGGGGAAAGGTGCATATTTCAGCCTTTATGCAGATGCTGAACAGGTATGTCTAATGTTTGCGAGACAAATATTCAGCTGTTTGTTCAACTGTTACCTCAGAACTTTTTTTTCTCCGATGCGTTTACCAGTCAGGCACAGAATGAACAAGTATTCCCTGTCTGCTTTACAAATTTTAGAAAAACGTTTAGTTGTAATTCTGAATATATATGAATAAAAATAGGCTTTTTACAGCTTTCAAATCTGTCTCTTATCAATATGACCAAAATGACTTTTATGAGAAACTCTGAAAACTGGACTGACACAGTTTCAATTTACTAGAACTTCTAAGTTAAGTGGCTTCAGCACAATTTACATTGTAAAAGCACTAGATGAAGATGAATTGAATCTGCTTAAATGTGCATACGTTAATGGACTGAACAAAATATGATCTGATTAATTTTACATTTAATGTGCATCAAAATTACAGTGTGTAGCCAATGTTTCCAGTTTCTTTTCACCTTTACGCTTTTGATGAGAGTTTTAAGACTTAATGAAAACTAATATTTTATTTATTTCAGACTTAATTGAAGAGAATGAGGAGAGTAAAGAGGAGGAACATCATGTCAAAATTGAGGAAAAAACTCATTTACAGACTGATGGTATTTTGAAAAGGAGAGACAAGAATCGTTTCACCTGCACTCAGTGTGGAAGGAATTTTGGAAGAAAAGGCGATCTTAAGATTCACATGAGGATCCACACTGGAGAGAAACCGTTCACATGCACTCAGTGTGGGAGGAGTTTCAGCCAATCATCATACCTTAATAAACACATGATGATCCACACTGGAGAGAAACCATTCACTTGCACTCAGTGTGGGAAAAGTTTTAGGCAATCATCATACCTTAATAAACACATGATGATCCACACTGGAGAGAAACCATTCACATGCTCCCAGTGTGTGAAGAGTTTCAGTTGCTCATCTCACCTTAATAAACACATGATGATCCACACTGGAGAGAAACCATTTACATGTACTCAGTGTGGGAAGAGTTTTAGACACTCATTATTTCTTAAACAACACATGATGATCCACACTGGAGAGAAACCATTCACATGCACTCAGTGTGGGAAGAGTTTCAGCCAATCATCATCCCTTAATCACCACATGAGGATCCACACTGGAGAGAAACCATTCACATGCACTCAGTGTGGGAAGAGTTTCATACAATCATCACAACTTAACCGACACATCATGATCCACACTGGAGAGAAACCATTCACATGCACTCAGTGTGGGAAGAGTTTCAGCCAATCATCAAACTTTAATCTACACATGATGATCCACACTGGAGAGAAACCATACACATGCACTTACTGTGGGAAGAGTTTCAGCAAATCATCATCCCTTAATGAACACATGACTATCCACTCTGGAGAGAAACCATTCACATGCACTCAGTGTAGGAAGAGTTTCAGTTGCTCATCTCACCTTAATCACCACATGAGGATCCACACTGGAGAGAAACCATTCTCATGCACTCAGTGTGGGAAGAGTTTGAGACGCTCATCATCTCTTAAAGAACACATGAGGATCCACACTGGAGAGAAACCATTCACATGCACTCAGTGTGGGAAGAGTTTCAGCCAATCATCATCCCTTAATCACCACATGAGGACCCACACTGGAGAGAAACCATTTACATGCACTCAGTGTGGGAAGAGTTTCATACAATCATCACAACTTAACCGACACATGAGGATCCACACTGGAGAGAAACCATTCACATGCACCTAAGCCACAGTTACACTGGACCTTTCTCCCCATAGACTTCCATTCATATGCACGCAAATGCGTCAGACTGTAAACGAAAGTTTGTGGGTCAAGTTTTGCAGTTCACTGCGTTACAGAGTTCAAGCTTGGTAAACTCTGGCCTGCGAAATCGCATTACTTGACTGTGTGAGACCAATCGAAGATCAAAACATGACCTCTCTGGACAATCGCTCACTTTTTTTAATGTCTAATCATCTTGTTTAATCCCGCCCCTTTTCGCAGCGCCATAAAACAAAATGTCGCATGCTCAAACTCTAGTGTTACTGCAGCTTTGATTTGGGATGAGTTTCAGCAGCTCATCAGAAATGAACCTGTTAAGCTTTTGGGCTGTTTTTGGTATTTCCGCCTGAATTTGGCCTTCCGATTTAAAAAGCTTTCCATAACCACATGCATAGGAATAAATACAAAAGTTTGGTATCATTTTAAAAGAAATCCTTTAAAATTTCATAAAATACTGTTTTAAATAAACTGAAGTTAGAAAATGTGTTCTCAGGCCTTGAGCGCTCCATCAAAATTCCATTTCTTTCCAGCAGGTGTCAGTAAACACAAGAAAAACACATTTCTCTCTATAATAATGCATGCAAGAGTTATTCTATTCCAACTGGAAGAAGGAAACATGCAAAAAAAAATAATAATTCCCCTACCTAAATTTAAAGTCTCACCACACCCACATACAGAACAATAAATGCAATATCTTAATGTCATTTTAAAGAAAACCCTTTGAAATTACAAAAAACACTGCTGTTAAATGCTAACTATTAATATATATGTTGTCTGTCCTATGTTGAACCACCTCAACACAAACAGCTTTGTTTTTTTTTTGTTTTAAAGCCAGCCTTAGTGCATAACTCAGGCCCTGTGTGCTCTATAAAACTGAGGACAGTTTTTGTTTGTTACCAGCATATGTCAGGACGCACAAGAAAAAAAGAATTTTGTCTTAATCATGTAGTATGCAAGAATCATTTTAGTTCAACCGAAGGGTGGGAAAAAACAACACAAGTTTCCTACCTGTCAAAAGTGAAAAACAAGATATTACAAGGGTTATTATCACAAAAATCATAATTTTACTTCTTCATAACCACATCAAAATCATAACACTATATCAAAAAAGCAAATAGCCCAGTAAGACTTTTTTCCATTTTATTTTTCAATGTCCAAACGGCCTTCACACTTTAAATGTAAAGTATAAACTGCAATATATATATATATATATATATATATATATATATATATATATATATATATATATATATATATGTGTGTGTGTGTGTGTGTGTGTGTAAATTTTTTTTTAGAAAAGTAATGTGCAAAGTCTAACAAAAGATTTTGAAAAATGACTAGTTAAAAAAATGTCATTTTGTAAATACGTTATCGTATTTTTTTGAATTTTGGAATTTCATGACCCAAATTTATTGCATTTGGCACTTACAAGACATAGCAGGGGATTACTCATTCACACAAGGACAGAAAAAGCTGAAAATGGACTAATTTTGTTGCGAAGAACCTAAGGTAAAGGATGATGTAGCTTGTTTGGCTATCTGGAGCAGCGCACAGAGCAAATAGACAATAATTGCCCTTGTATATTTATAAAATAGGAGTTCATACCTTATGATTTATTCAAAGACTTTTGGACAAGTGACTGTAAATTGTTGTGGAAAAAATATTCTGGTCTGCTAAATATTCAACGCGTAGCTGTGCATTTATACTTCTGCGCGCTGTCACTGTTGGCATTACCACTTCCGAAACGCTAGTGGGCAGTGAGGTATAAATGTTCCTCTGTGTCGAGTTTCTTCGCTGGTGCTTTGTTTTTCCTGAACACTTCCTGAATGTACAAGTGACTCAAACTTGCTCTTTTTGAAGCAGAAACCGGCGGACGTGCAACAACTTTACTATGAGGTAAACACAAAACAAAACTTTTTATCTGGAGCTCTCTCACGGGACTCCACACTTGTAAACAATTGCTCTATTGGGCTTGCGCGGCTCAGTCCCGCCCAGACTCGTCAGCGCTACTAAGCCGACCAATCACAGAGCTTGCGCTACGCGTCGATGTGATGTGTAGTTACATTTTTTGAGAAGTGCACGTCAGCGATTGCCACGGCGTAGGGCTATGCGTCAGCGCCGTAGCATAAGCATAGGCTTGACGCAGAAGTATAAATCAGCCTTTAGAGGGACTATATCAGAAGAAAGTCTCTTTCCTAACCCTCAACCGGAATGCAGCATAAGGTACCAACATATCAGTACAATCAACCTCACTAATGCAACACAAAGTTGCCTTTCACAGTCTTTACCAAATGTCAACCTCCCTATGCTGCACTCCAGTGGAGAGGCGGAACCAAACATCTCCCCCTTTATTTGATTAGAAAGGAGTAAAAGATACTGTCTCCTGGTCTTAAGATGATTGCTCCCACGTTGCCAGAGGTACTACTAAGTACGGTCTGGTGTTGGAGCGAGCAGCAGGCTTTTAAGCCACCAGTAGAGCCTATTCTTACAGTATTCGCCAGCTTTGAGATGATCGTTGGTTCCATTAAGCACTCAGTTCAAGTCCTCTTTCCCTGTGAGTATGTGAACCCTGCAGCTTCGATAAATGTCCATTTCATACCCAGAAACATAACCAATATTGTATTAAAAAAAAATATTGTAGATTATAGGATTAAAATCCTTAATTTCAGGTCCTTCTGTTTGCACTTCTGTCTCGTAGCACAGATAATGACCTGCTTGAAACCCTTTTTTCATTCGTGTCATTCTGATAACAAAGAACAAGAGAGGAAAAATAGAAAAAGAAAATAGAAAACAACATAAGAGTACTTGCATAGTATAGTAATAATTTTTGGCATATATATATATGTAAGAGTCTAAGTGCCAAAATAAAAAACAAAATATCCTCTAACTACCTGCCTACACTATTCATTATTCTAAAGGTCTGTCTACGCTTGAAATCAAAGAAAATAAAATACATGTTATACACTATCTCCCTTACTTTTCCACAAAACAGGAATAACATAAAAACAAGAACTACGGCACACTCAAAAACAAAAGAAAAAAAAGGTTTGATATTCATCCAACCAAGTTTGGGGTAACGTTCTCATAAACGGACCAATCTAAGGATTTTGGAAGCATATTTTCATAGCCATAGTCACTGTTGAGGTGGGCTTGCACGGTTCCTTGTACTTGCACAGTAACCATGTGTGTGGCAGCAGCACTGTCTAGCATTGATCTGATGAATGACACAACACAGCAACAAAGTTAAGCTAAAACAAGTATGGTAACCTCCAAATACGTCAACTTTATCAACCATTGTCCCCAAGATCCAAATATGGAGGCAAACCAGTTACTCAAGTGTTTGTCTTTTCCAGCATTTTCCTTGACTACTATCCACCTCTGGAGGTTAATTTTTGTAATGTTGATGCAGCAGTGGTCCCCTTCAGCTTATCAGTCAGCTTTTCCCTTTCCAGTAAGGCTGAGAAGTCGATTGTTGATAGGTCTCATTCCATTCCATTATCCGATTGTCCTTCATCTGGGGAAAGATTATCTCTTTACTCATGTTCACATATGCATTCTGTATTATCATTGTCAGTAGCATGATTTCCTTCCATAGTAGGGTCCTCCTGTTGTTCCCCAGAGGCCGGCGGTTTTACATAAATCGACAGGTTCGCTGTTTCTCCTCCAACCAGTTCATGTTGTCCATGATGAAATTCAAGAGAGTCATTACTTGTTTTATGCTGCTTATGTACTTCCTGTGCTAGATTGCTACATTTTTTTTTTACTGTTTTTTAGCTTAGGAACTCTGGTACAATGGTTTAAACGGTACCAGGTGTTGTTTTTGTTTTGAACTTGTAATGCAGTTGATGTTGTTCTAGCTACTGTATAGTAGAGCTGGGCGATATGGCAAAAAAAAATATCACAATAATTTTTTACATATCAGTTGATATCGATATTTATCACGATAAACGTAAAATCTTTATATCTATCAATTTTACAAGATTTTTTGTATGCCAATCATTTTGCGCAGCTGATTTAACACATATAGTGAAATTTTTTAGCTGTCTGACAATATAAATAATAAAACAATAAACAAAAGAACAATCTTAATTCAGCATTTACTGTTTTCAACAACCAAAGAGATTATAAGTTATTGGATATTATTGTTCAACATCAGAAAAAAATAAAATAAAATCTTGTTTGGAACAAGTAAAGGTGAGTTAATGGTCACAGAATTTTCAGTTTTCACATTTTAGTACAGTCGGAATACCCGAGTAAACAACAATTAAATACATACCACCAATATAGACTAATCAGAAAAAACAATTATCTTTAGTGCAGGCATCTTAACTAAGTAAACTAAAGTTAAATAGATAACTGCAATTTACACTAGTGAAATATAAACAGACTTGTCCTCTCTAATGCTGCGTTCACACTGAACACGGCATGCGCGTCAAGCGCGAGTGATTTACATGTTAAGTCAATGCAAACGCTCGAATCGACGTCCTGCGGCGCGAATGGTGCGATAGGCGCTGTGCGAATTGAGCGTTTTGCGCGTTTGACGAGCGAATCACTCAAATTCAGAAATCTCAACTTTAGCGGACATTCGCGTCGCGTTAACCAATCAGGAGCTTGCTCTAGTTGCGTCCTTTTGACGTGACAAGAGGAGGCAGAATTTAAAATGGAGGAGCGGGTTATCGTTGTGGTCTGCGGCCATCCTAAGCTGTATGACAGCAGCTCATTTCACTACAGAAACAGGAGTAAAAAGGATCTTGCTTGAAAGAAAGTGAGTGAGGAGGTCGGACAATCTGGTAAGTAAATAAAACAGTACTCAATACTCATATATGTCTGTGTTTACGTATTGAGACTGCAAGCTGAAGCCAGCTACTTCAGCTTATTAAAACCATAATTATGTGACAACTACTTTCCCACTTATGGGTTGTTGTTTATTCAGAGGAAGTGTGCAGAAAGAAGTGGAAGAGTCTGAGGGACACATATTTGAAGGAGAGGAGAAAGGAGACGGAGAAGAGAAGTGGGTCAGCAGCAGGGTCAGGGAAGAAGTGGAAGTTCTCTGCGGTACTGTCTTTCCTCGACCCCTTCGTGTCCCCGCGGGAGACAAGCGGGAACATGGAGAGGGGATGTGAGGAGAGTTAGCCCGCAGGGTACGAGGGGGAGACAGAAACAGCAGCAGAAGGGCAGTCAGAGACAGGTGTGTTTGCAAGTAATGACAACAGAACATATTATTTGTTTTTTTATGATTAAAAAGTCAAAAGTTATTTCTTTGTGACGGATGCCATATTTATATTTTGTAGTCATATTTTTCCTGACAATTTACAGGTGCTATAATATGCATGCAATAATGCTTATGTAATGCACATATAATTGTGATAAACAGCTGAACCATACTGATTACTGCATGAGCAGCAAATGAACATTCTATATGTTTCATAGATGAACAACTCTATAACTTGCAAGTAGTTAAATGAATCAATACTCAACTTTGTTACCTTTCCAAAACATTAGGTAAGTGAAGCAGATAACATGAAGTTATAGGACATAACTGACTATTGTGGTAATTACTGTGAATTGTCTTCAATTCACATATATTGTCCTCATATTAACATATGTGTTACTAGGAAACTAGCAAAGGTTGATATTGTTATAATATTCATCAATATAATAATTTTATTACCTTTTGTTGCTCATGCAGTTATCATTCATTAATGGTTTAGCTTCTCATGAAATTAACTTGTGAGTGAATGGACAGAAGTTAAGCATGAATTCATGCATTTGACAGAACCTTTATTGTAATAATACCCATAATTTCTTAACAGACATGACTGGATCCTTTCTGAGTAGTGAGCCTGGATCCACTTTGCCAGAACCTGCTGCTGCTTCTGCCTCCCCTCTTGGCCCTTCGACGTCTGCTGCTGTACCCACAGGTGTGTACAGACAAAAATGACCATGTTCACATCCATAGTTCATGTAACATAATACTGACGATTGTTAATTTAGTCCTTGTCTGCCTTATCATTGTACAAACTGTATTATTTCATACAGCCTCAAGAAAAAGAGCTCATAAGAGACAGAGAGAGGAGCCACCGGAGGTGGAGCGGCAGCTTCTGGAAGCACTGCGGAACTGTCCGTCATCATCTCCACGCTCAGAGGATGAGCTCTTCCTATTAAGTTTGCTTCCCACCCTGCAGAGATTGCCACCTCAGACAAAAGAGTTTGTAAAATTTCAAATACATAAATTAATATCTGAAAGCAGCAGTGTTCTGCTTAATTTGGTACATTGGAGGCCACAAAATAGATTTTTCTTTTGTAAACAGAGGCATCAATCTCTGCAGGGAATGAACCACACTTCCTTTTCTCCTCTCCCTCATTAGGTCCCTCACTGTTCCCTCTTTCAAGCAAGATAATTTTTATTCCTGTGTGTAAATAGTTGTATAAATTTTTTTTGTATATAGTGTTGTTTTGTAATTTAAATTATTAATACAATTAAATGTTTTGTGAAATGTGTCAGAAATCTCGAAAACAAAACAAACTTAACTGCACTCATTTCTGGCGCCCCCCTGGATGTACAGCGCCCTTAGCATTTGCCTATACTGCCTATGCCACGGGCCAGCCCTGTTGGCCAGTCTGATAAACTTTACATAACATGCTGTGATTTAAGTTTAGTAACATAACTTTCTAATTCAAGATTTAAGATCTTTGTGTCTCAAGAATGTGTCTGTAAAATGTCAGCTTAAAACACCCACCAGGCTATTTGTTATACCTTTTAGAATGTTGGGGTTTTCTGCTTTAAAAGTGGATTAAACAAGCTTTTTAAAATTATGTTAAAATGTTTGGATTAAAAGTTTTGATCAACTTCAATTACTGAATGTCTGTGTATGTGAGAGAGATAGCAGCTTTGTTGTGTGAAGTGGAAAAGGAGGGAGAAATGTATCATGTTCTGACTGCAACAGTAAGTGGCAAAAAAAGCTTAACAAAAAAGACTTTTATTTTGGCGTTGCGTCTGACGTCATAAGGCTGCGCCGCTCCCGCGCTGATTCAACAGGAGAAAGGTTTGTTTTAAAACTTTTACACATATATTTCCGATTGATTAAAGTTTCAGGTTTTTCATCCGATACTAAATTATGTACCTGCTGTTAAGAATATTATTTTAACCCTTTTATACAATGTAGTACAATTTTACTCACAGTAATGAGGGCTATTGTTTAAACAACAGAAATGTGTGTAAGTGGTGTTTTAATAAAGGTTTAATATATTAAATAGCATAATGTCTTTTTATTTTAAGTATGCATCACTATATATGAAAAATGAAGTAACTTTACTAGTTTTTTCAGGTTATTTGTGTCTATTGTTTCTTGCTCAGACTTACCTGATTTCTTTTTGTTAATGACTCTCATATAAAGAAACTGTTGAAGCAAGTGTTGAAGAGAAGTTATTTTGTTTCTGTTCATTGTTTTATTCATTTTAAATAGGACATTTTTATTGTTTTGTTAATTTTAAACAGGAACAAAGTGTCCAAATGCAGAGGAAAACTGCTGAAACAACTGATCTCCACACTGTTATAAAGATGGCGTATATTAAAGAGGAGAGTGAAGATGTGAAGATTGAAGAAACATTCACAGTCAAACAGGAAGATCTGCAGGAACAAACAGGTTGATTTTCATTTTCAAACACCAACTCAGTCATTTGATCCTTATTCAGATGTATTAATAATAAGTATACTAAATTAAATCCATCTTGCAGCCCTGAGTGTGCTGCCTAGTTATCCTAAATGCACATAAGCACTCATTGAAAGACAGGAATGAGTTTCTTTCTTGTGCTCATGTCTTTTGTCATTACTTTATGTATTATTAGTCTCCCATTTTCTCTACCCTCCCAAGGTTATTGCTTTTCTTGTTCTTCTACTGTTTTTGTAAAGCGCCCTTGTGCTATATAAAATTAATCAAAAACAATAAATTAAAAAAGTTTAACTGAGCTGACGATGTTTGATCTACAGTATTCTCATAGAAGATATCTGCTATTACAGTGGTAGTTTTGGCTTAGTACTTTCCATTTGCATATGTCTCGTTGATCACAATTCCCTTTTTCATCAACTTCTTTATGGGTTTAAACTTGTTTCTAGTAGTTGTTACTAGTTCTCACAGATAGTATCTGAGTTACATCATTATTATTATAACCAGTTACCAGGGCTATTGTGTTTAAACAGGGTTTCTGTGGGGTCTTAAAATGTCTTAAATTCCAAAATCTAAATTTTAGGCCTTAAAAAGTCTTAAATTTACTGAAATATTGTGCTGTAGGTCTTAAATATTTTTTAAACAAGTCTTGCTACCCAATCTGGCTAAAACACATACAATCACCAACAATCCATCTCAATAAAACAGTATACTTTTTATTCTAAAAGGACATTTTAACTCTATTCATCATAATGATATAATTATTTTCCTTACAATAACATTTGTTTAAACATGCTCCATGTATTTACTGCTGAGCACATCGACCTGGACAGAATGATGTGCATAGATTTATTATAGTTTTTAAAACTTTTAAAACATTTCGTTCATTTGTTTTTTTTTATTTTAAAGAAGTTTATTTTGGAAAAAAAAGTGTGTGGATACAAGTAAAGCTTGCTTTCTTTTTTTGCTAAAATATTTAAAATATTATTATTTTTTATTATTCATTTATTATTGTATTAATAAATGTATTAAATTCTAATATTTTTTTGTTAGGGCAAATAAAAATCTTTTTCATCTGGGCCATTTGACTTTAGCCCTTTATGAGTTTAAATTTTCATTCATAATGGTCTTAAAATGTCTTAAACTCTTAAATTTAACTTGGTGACGACACATGCAGAAACCCTTATTTAAAGTATGTCAGAAAACGTGGACACCCCCAATTTAAAATAAGCTGAATGAAATGGACACTAAAATAATTGTTCTAAAACATTGTACAGTATTCTAAACTATATGATGTTGTTGTGGGACGACGCAAGACAAAACAAACAAACTATAGTGGAACAATAACATTTAGCATTGCACTGACTACAACTGGCCAACAAACTAGTCTAAAAATGACTTTTGCTGCTTAAGAAATAGATTACTGCATACTGATGATATGCAGAAATTTGAGTTAATAGTTCATCAGTATTGACCATATTCTTCCCATACCAGCAGGTTTCGCCATTGGAATCTTTTTGCCTGACACTTGTTTTAAAGAATTAATTTTTAGATCCTAAAAACAGTGTTATACTACTTAGGCATGGGGCGATATCAGTTTTCAAGGTATATCACGGTTTAAAAAAGGTCAAGGTTTTAAAACCGTATATTTAAGTTTTTATTTTTCGTTTTAAGTTTTTCAAGGCAACATTATCTCCAGCAGAAAAGATATCTAAAGATGCAGTTTTAAATCATAAATAAATGTTTTTAAAATAAAAGACAGCAGAAGTCTAGGATTCATTAGAATGATTCAATTTGACATGTTTACTGCTATAAAATTATTTAAAAGTTTCTCAAAAAAAAAAATATATATATATATATATTGTGTTCAGAGGGGGAAAAGTGTTTGTTTTTTACTCAGACATTTAAAAATATATATATTTTAGAGCAGTAATCACAGTACTGTGAAACTGATATCTTTATTCAAGGTTATCATACCGTCAGAATCTTATACTGGTCCATGCCTAATGCTGCTTGATGTTGCAAAGTCATATTTTCTAATTTTATTATTTTCTTTGTATGTATAGTCATGAACACACTTGTTTGTAGAGCAAGTAGCCGTTTATTATTCCTGGTCATTTCTCCAACAGGCAACTGAAGTTCTAAAACAGTAGCATATGATATCAGGGCCCCATTTCAGATAGAAGGTTAAGTAAACACTCAGACTATGTTAACCCTGAAATGAGAAAAAACTCTGGGTTTTCAGTTTCAAAATGGCAGGTTTGTCAAACTTAAGAAAGTAGGGTAAGCCTGTTTCTGAAAGAGAGGTAACTTCAACTCTGAGTCAGTTACCGAGGTCACTTACTCTGCGAATCTAACCTGGTCATGAGCAGGTTTTATTCTCTAAACTCCAGGTTTCTGTCGGCCTCATCCCTTTTTTAAAGATGAAACGGTATTTCTTGCCTTAGCCTTATGTTTCCAGCCACCTATTTTTATGTGTAGTTTGGATAGGCCATGAGCATAAAAAATCGGTTGATAGAAACTTCATGATGCACTTAACTTTTGAAATATAAGCATAAAAACATGCGCAAAACTGAGTTGGATAAACTTTTTGTTCAATAAGAAAAGATAAACTTACGAAAACTACGTAAGCACTTTTACTGAACAAATTTCAATATGCACATTAAAAAGATTTTGTTATTAGATCATATGATGATGAAAATGTGTGTGAATGGACAAACCAGCAGGCTGACCACACTGTAAAACATCTGAAATGTTGTTTTGCCTTCACCGTTTTAGTATTAATGTTATTATATTATTAATGATCTCCAGTGTGGGGTTATTGCTGTGTATCTTTAGGTTGGCATTGGCTATACAACGCCACTAGAGGGAGCTATAAGTACACAAAAGGTCCAGCTGGATGTATGTATGTTATGTTGTTTGGAAATCGCCAGTAAGGCGACATTTTAGGCAACATTGATGGATCTGGCAACCCATGGATGGTAGACATAGACATTACTCAAAAACAAGTGTCATTTAAGATACAGGGGTCGATGTCATTGTCGTTCCAGAAAAAAATTATTAAGAGACATTTTAAGGAGAAACTACCTGCCCTTGGACATGTGACATGGCCGTTACTTGGGCCAGGGCAAGTTGCTTTGGATGTAGTGGGAGTTGCCAGGCTTCTGTTTAAAGAGGTGGAAAACACTCAGAGGACGATGTGTATGTAATTAGAAATTTGCGTACTGCCCTTCTGGGCCGACCGGCGATTACAAAGCTTGGACTGATGGCACGATTAGACAGCATTGACATTAAAACACTAAAGCTAAGCTACCCAAAATTGTGCAGTGGTTTGGGAGAAGTACAACAACCATATGTGATCAGTGTGAAACCAGGAGCCACTCCATTCTCTTTCAAACTCTGTGACAAATCCCGCTACCTTTAATGGGAAAAGTAAAGAGGAGCTGCATTGGATGGAGACGTTGGGTACACATAATTTCAGCCAAAGGAATTAGTCCTGACCCAATAAAGACAAAAGCTATTAGAAACATGACAGCCCTCTAATGTAAGCAAATTAAGGAGCTTCCAGGGAATGGTAAATCAGCTAGGAAGGTCCATTCCCCAACTGGCTAAGAAAGACAAAGCTCTTCGCGATCTGCTGTTGAAAAAGAACTGTTGGTTTTGGGGCACAGAGCAGGCTAAAGCGCTTTAAACTCTGAAAGACGCATTGTCGTCTGCACTTGTTTTAGCAATTTATGACAAACAGAGACTGCAAAGTGTCAGCTGATGCTTCATCCTATGGACTGGGGGCTGTCCTAATGCAGTGGTAGCAAGAAGGATGGAAGCCTATAGCTTATGCATCAGGATCTATCACCCAGACCAAGTAGAGGTATGCACAAGTGGAAAAAGAGGCATTGGGTCTCACATGGGCGTGTGAAAGATTGAGAGACTTTCTTATTGGCAAGCATTTTGAAATGGAGACCGATCACAGGCCATTACCGAGTCTCTTGGGATCACAATCTGGATGCTCTTCCCTCTCGTATCCAGAGATTTGAATGTGGCTGATGCGATACTCCTACTCCATTGTTCATGTGCCAGGAAAGAGCTTGTGGGTAGCCGATACTCTGTCACACACTCCTGTAAAGAGTGAGTCACAAGAAAGAGAGGGAGTTCATGCTGGAAAACAAAACATACCTGTTGGTGGTGACTACTACTCCAGATATGTGGAATTAGCCTAGTTATCACCTACCAGGTCTACTGATTTCATGATCACTTGAAGTCCATATTCGCACGCCATGGTATTCCAGAGAGGCTGATTACGGACAATGGGCCACAATTCTTTGGGCACTCATTTGCATCCTTTGCAGCATTGTTTACTACAAAGCTACCCCATTGACAAAATATACTTGACAACTAGAATTAACAACGAACATGTGCTATAGCGGTAATTTAAATGTTAACTGGAGGGTGACATTAACATTTGTGTTTTCTTTGACAGCCCAGTTTGCTGTCGTAATTGCTTTCATTTTAATATCTTTCTTTAAAATATCATTGTTTTCAGAAAAATGGTGCCATTTAATCACATAGGCGCGCGCTGTTCATCCACTGGTTTGCTGCGTAGAGTGCGGTGTGCCCAGTCCAGAAGTGGAGTCTTCTTGAGGTTCAGGGTATCTTTCAAGAGATTGGCTACAAATTCCGTCACTCGTCTGCCGTGCTCCTGCCCTTCTTTAACTCCTGTAATGCAGAGATTTGAGCGGCGAGACCTCTCCTCAAGATCCTCGATTTGGTCTCTCAGCACAGCCAGCTACTTTTTCACGATACTAAATGCTTTTTCCAGGGTAGTAAGAGAGTCAGAGAATCTACCCAACAAAGACTCCAGACCAGGCTTTCGCTCTTCTGCTGCTTCCACTCTTGCGTTAATGTGCTCCACAGCATTGCGTAACTCTGTCCGAAGCTAGTCAATTTGTTTTCAAGTTCATTTGACTGTGCAACGGCCTTTTCTTCAATTTTAGCATTCAAATCAATTTTTAGTGCATCAATAGCTTGAAGGACCGCACTGTTATCACTCGCTGGAGCCATCTCCGCTCCCACCGGAAGTCCAAAACAAACAATATAACAATAATCACAATGAAACACAAAACCCTCAGCACTTTTAACTCAAATGAAGGTGAAAGAAAAAACTTCAAATCATTTCAGGCCAGCAGATCCGGGAAAAAATAATAATGACAATATTAGTACGGGAAGAAAAAAGAAGAGAAATAAATTTAATGAAAATTTGGGCAAAGAAAACAAAAACTTTTGCTTCTTACCCACGGAGCGGAGGGTTCAAGGGAAATGAGAGGAGAATGGCGAATGTGGAGGTGTGGATGTGAAGGTTGCAGGCGTCGGCGAACCCAGCCAGAACATGCATGATTACGTGCTGTCATGGCTTTGCATTAAAAAAGTGTTATAATAGAGGCCAATACAGAAAAAAACGGCCATGAATATAACAAAAAGAGAGTAAATTTGCCCAGAGTGTTGTAGCGAAATTAGCTCAGTTTATGAAAATTAATAATCAATAATAATGAGTTATTAATATTCCGGCTTAATCTTCTGTCATTTGTTTAAACAAATATATAATTGTATATGATTCCGCCCGCTCGGCCGAGCAGACTCTCAGATTATAAATATTAATTATTAACATCAACAAATTATTATTAATTATTGACATTCTGGATTAACTTATTGTTAATATGACCAAATAAATATAATTAGACCTCGCCCGAGCGGACTCTGTAATGATATATTTATTTCGAGAGGGAATTATTGCTACTCCTTGTGAAGTAGATTAATCATTCAGAAGTTTTGATCAACTTTATAGCAGCTGTAGGGAATCTATCGTTTCAGTGACTTTTTCTGTGAGGCAAACAATACAATCCATTTGATTATAATAGGGTTTATTGACTAGTCTGACATATAACGAACAAACGCACCAACATAACATAAAATATTGGACAAATGTATACTGCATGTAGGTATATACAGGTCTATAAAACATATAGCAAACAGAAAAGTGAGGAAATAGAGATTTCAGATAAGGAGTGGCAAATTTACCTCAGTTTCACACACTATTAAGGATCACCAAGATTATAAAAACACCTTTTTGATAAAGGGGCACAGCTTATTCGCATTACCAAAGTACCTGGGGCCTCATGTACGAAGACTTGCGTGGAAATCTTACTAAAACATTGCGTACGCACAAAGCTGTAAATGTGCGTACGCAGAAAAAAATTCACATGTATGAAACACTGCGTACGCCGAATCTCACGCATATTCTTTTGTACATCTGAATGAACGTGAAACTGAGCGCAACATGCACGAGCACAAAACCCCTCCCTGCCTCCTCCCCCGTATGAATATGCTAATGACTATGCTAATGGGAAAACCCAACGAAAAAGCAATGGCAAAAGCAAGCAAAAAGAGAAACTTTGAACAGAATGTGAATTGGAGGTGCTGCTTTCGGAGGTAGACCGGAGAAAAGCGGTGTTATTTGCAAGTTTGTTCTCCGGAATTAACAACAAAAGAAAAAAATAGAGTGGGAGAGTTTAGCTGATGTGGTTATCACAGTTGGGTCTGAACATCGCACTGAGTGCATTAAAGATAGAAATAGTGTGGTTTATATCTGTAAAATGTTGCAGTACCCTTAGCAGTCTCAGTGGCGCACCTCATAAGAAGCATGAGATCATGTACTGACACGTTCGAACATGAACTCGGCTCGAATCCAGCGTCTGATAAATTCTTTCTTCTTTTTTTCCCCGCTACATATCAGATTTTGCCAACTATTTATCACGAGAAAGACAAGTAGGAATCATCAATACGTTTGTGCATCATATTTTATTTTCACATTTATTGAATGGAAATGTTTCTGATTCACGCATGCAAATTCATCTTCAGATAGTGTCTTTATAGCAATGTGGGCTCGGATGAGCCACGCGGTCAGAGAAAAATGTGGTCTGCCCCCATTAAAAGAGGGTGCATCTCTCGAAAGCTGGGTTTTTAAACTTTGGTCTGGCCACAACCCCTTTTCCCAACAACTGACCAACAGTCTCCTGGCAAAGTTTGAGCGGGAGTTTTTCTTTGTCTCTGGCCCGCTAATATGCAAAATAAGAGTCCGGCCGAAAGCATGTGGAGAGACATTATGTCAGAGCATTAAATAATGAAAGCCGTGGTGATTATGATCATGCGCTACGCATCATGTGTTGTAAAATGGCAGGAGGAACATTTTGATACTAAACACTAAAGTGTTAAGAAGTGCATCAACAGACTTTGGGTGTACTTACACTATACTATCCGAACCGTGCCCAGGCCCGTTTCTCAGATCGTTTGAGAAGTGCGAGTGTGCTGAATCGGGCTCAGGAACGATTCACTTTGCCGGCCCTGGCCCGGTTGGAAGAAGTGGGCATGAGCGGGGTTTACTTGGGCTTGTAGTGTGAGTGCAAAACGCGCCAAAGCCCGAAACTGAAAGCAGGACGTGAGTTTTAAGGGACTGTTTCATATGGATCTATTAATCAATCTTACTGTTCAATGAACACAAACTGCCGTAGTTTTATAAAGACACAAACACCTCACTGCACGACAGCTGCGCACCTTCAGCAAACCTCCTCATTCCTGCACCACGAGGGCTTTAAGATTGTTTATGAGCGCCAAAAGTGGTGGATCTGTTCGGCAAAATATCTGACGGCTTGTCATCGCATTCCTAAGGACTGTTTGGCGAAATATTTGACTGCATGTCACTGCATAACAAACGACTAAAACGATATAACTAGAGAATTCTCCACTGTGCTGAGCGAGAGCGCTTCTCTACTGAACAACGCAGCGCAGCATCAATGACGTAAGCGTGCCCAGGCCTGATTGTGGTGTAAGTGCGGGCCATCGAGGGAGACGGGAGGGGGGACAAGCATGCCTTGGCCTGGTTCGAGGCAACTGTACATAGTGTGAGTATGGCCTATGTGGCACCAGGAGTCATAAGCCCACGCAGAGGAGACTCAGACCCCTTTATAAAATCAATACGTAATTTTTATCTACGGACTGTACGTTACAGTGTACTGATTTTTTTTATTTTTTTATTTCAAAGCATTTTTCCAGAATACGTCAAAAAATGGATGTCCCCAAATATCAGTTAATTTGCTGAAACACAGAGAAGGATTTTTTTTCCAAATAAACCTTAAAATCACCCTAGACTAGATTAAAATGACCCAACAACATTAGCTGCCGGCAGCTAGCTCTCTGCAACTCTCACATGGTCGCCCACTGAAGCTAAGTAGGGCTGCGCCCGGTCAGTACCTGGATGGGAGACCACTTGGGAAAGCTAGGTTGCTGCCGGAAGTGGTGTTAGTGAGGCCAGCAGGGGGTGCCCAACCTGCGGTCTGTGTGGGTCCCAATGCCCCAGTATAGTGACGGGGACTCTATACTGCTCAGTGAGCGCCGTCTTTCGGATGAAATGTCCCGACTCTCTGTGGTCGTTAAAAATCCCAGGATGTCCTTCGAAAAGAGTAGGGCATCCTGGCCAAATCTGCCCACTGGCAGATAATCATGTGCCATCCATCATGGCCTCCTAACCCTCCCCATATCATGATTGGCATATCATCACTCTGTCTCCTCTCCACCAATCAGCTGGTGTGTGGTGTGCGGTCTGGCGCAAAATGGCTGCCGTCGCGTCATCCAGGTGGATGCTGCACACTGGTGGTGGATGAGGAGATCCCCCCCCCCATTGTGTAAAAGCGCTTTGAGTGCCCAGAAAAGCGCTATATAAATGTAACGAATTATTATTATTATTATTACAACACACAAGGGGAAAGGTACGTGCACATTCCAGCCTTTATGCAGATGCTGTACAGGTATGTCTTATGTCTGCAAGGCAAATATTCAGCTGTTACCCCAGAACTTTTTTCCTGATGTGTTTACCAGTCAGGCACATAAACAAGTATTCATATACTTGAATATATATGAATACATAAAAACATAAATAGTGAATATACACGAATATTAATAAGCCATTAACAGCTTTTTTTCTTTGTCTTATCAATATGACCAAAATTACTTTTATGAGAAACTCTCATAACTATGTGGACTGACACAGTTTTAATTTACTATAACTTCTATGTTAAGCGGCTTTGACACAATTTACGTTGTAAAAGCACTAGATATATAAAGATGAATTGAATTGCATCTGCTTTAATATGTACAGGTTAATGGATTTAACAAAATATGATCTGATTTATTTAACTTTTAATGTGCATCAAAATTACAGTGTGTAGCAAATGTTTCCAGTGTCTTCACTTTTCAGCTTTTGATGAGAGTTTTTAAGACTTAATAAAAACTAATGTTGTATTTATTTATTTATTTCAGACCTAATTGAACAGAATGAGGGGAGTAAAGAGGAGGAACATCATGTCAAAACTGAGGAAAAAACTCATTTACAGACTGATGGTATTTTGAAAAGGAAAAACAAGAATCGATTCACCTGCACTCAGTGTGGAAGGAGTTTGGCAAACAAAAGCAAACTTAAGATTCACATGAGGATTCACACTGGAGAGAGACCATTCACATGCACTCAGTGTGGGAAGAGTTTCATCCGTTCATCATCCCTTAATGTACACATGATGAGCCACACTGGAGAGAAACCATTCTCTTGCACTCAGTGTGGAAAGAGTTTAGCAAGCAAAAGCAAACTTAAGATTCACATGAGGATTCACACTGGAGAGAGACCATTCACATGCACTCAGTGTGGGAAGAGTTTCAGCCAATCATCACACCTTAATGAACACATGATGATTCACACTGGAAAGAAACCATTTACATGCACTCAGTGTAGGAAGAATTTTTATTGCTCATCACACCTTAATCAACACATGAGGATCCACACTGGAGAGAAACCATTCACATGCACTCAGTGTGAAAAGAGCTTCAGCCAATCATCACACCTTAATGAACACATGATGATTCACACTGGAAAGAAACCATTTACATGCACTCAGTGTAGGAAGAATTTTTATTGCTCATCACACCTTAATAAACACATGAGGATCCACAGTGGAGAGAAACCATTCACTTGCACTCAGTGTGGTAAGAGTTTCAGCCGATCATCATCCCTTAATCTACACATGAGGATCCACACTGGAGTGAAACCATTCACATGCACTCGGTGTGGGAAGAGTTTTACCTGCTCATCACACCTTAATCTACACATGAGGATCCACACTGGAGAGAAACCCTTCACATGCACTCGGTGTGGGAAGAGTTTTAACTGCTCATCCTCCCTTAATCGACACATGAGGATCCACACTGGAGAGAAACCATTCACTTGCACCCAGTGTGAAAAGAGCTTCAGCCAATCATCACACCTTAATGAACACATGATGATTCACACTGGAAGGAAACCATTTACATGCACTCAGTGTAGGAAGAATTTTTACTGCTCATCACACCTTAATAAACACATGAGGATCCACACTGGAGAGAAACCATTCACTTGCACTTAAGCTGCGGTCACACTGGACTTTTATGCCCATTGACTTCCACACTGGAGAGAAACCATTCACATGTACTCAGTGTGGGAAAAGCTTAAACCAATCAGAAAACCTTAATAAACACATGAAGGTCCATTCTGGTGTGAAAGAGTATATGTGCTTTGAGTGTGAGAAGACTTTTATTTCAGCTCCAAAAACTGCACCAAGCGATTCACACTGGAGAGACCGTACAATTGTTCAAACTGTGACAAGAGGTTTAATCAGTTAACACATCTGAAAACACAAAAGAGGATTCACACTGGAGAGAAACGTACAGATCTGATCAGTGTCTACAGAGTTTCGCTCATTCGCAGCAGCTTAAAAAACACATGGACAAAAAGTTGCACACATGACATGAATGCAGCAAAACATTTTCTCACAGGATGTTTCATGTCTGAATAATGTTTGAAAAGGCTGAGTAACGGTATACTGTTTTCCTACACTGCAGTAGGTGGGGTTGTAAATGTGTCGCGCTCCTCGCATTTATGTAAACACAATGATGGCAGCTGAGAGAAGAACAGTTTCATAAACATCTGGCAAACAGCACCTCTGCGGCTTGAAATCTCATCTGTTATCCACTCTCCAGTGTGTTCATGTAGGTAGTGTTGTGTTGGATGATGTTATCTGTCTGATGCCCTGAATGAGAAATCCAGGTTGGAGTATGTGGTAAATCGTGACTGGATGCCTGCATTGCTCATCAATGGATATATAAAAGTTGTTGTGTTAGCTACTCAGGAGTCCTCATGTCAAGACCTCCCATCTCATTGATTATTTAACCTTATGGTTTTGTTTTGCATAACTTATATCATGTAGTTAACGTGTTGTTGTGATTATATCCTAAGTTCTTTATCTTCATTAGTATCCCTAGACATTTGTTGGTTGCATTGATTGATTGTTGTATGAGTTACATTTTATAATAAATCATTTGCATTCAGGTTATTTTGTTGGCTCATCTCTCTTTTGTGCTGCGACTCAAACAAGCGGGTCATAACACTTTGTAAAATGTGTCTGGTTGTATCCGAGATTTTGTCCTTTCAGTCATGACCATGGGTGACAGTAGGTACTTAGATTACCTTTCGTCTCAGCTCCTTCACCACAACAGACAATCACATTAACTCCATTACCAGCCGGCAGCTAGCTCTCTACAACTCTCACATGGCCGCCCACTGTAGCTAAACAGGGCTGTTCCCGGTCAGTACCTGAATGGGAGATCACATGGGAAAGATAGGTTGCTGCTGGAATTAGTGTTAGTGAGGCCAGCAGGGGGCGCCCAACCTTTGGTCTGTGTGTTTGAGTGACGGGGACGCTATACTGCTCAGTGAGCACCGTCTTAAGATGTTAACGTGTGGTTGTTAAAAATGTAAAAAAAGAGTAGGGGTCTCTGTCCATCATGGCCATATTCAATTGGCTTCATCATGTGTGGGCTGGCACAAAATGGCTGCCGTCGTGTCATCCAGGTGGATGCTACACACTGGTGAAGTGGTGGAGGAGAACCCCCCCCATTGTGTAAAGTGCTTTGAGTGCCCAGAAAAGCGCTATATAAATGTAAGGAATTATTAGGGGCCAAGTAGAACGCCTTAGCCTCACAGCAAACATTTTGGTCTACAAGCTGTCACTGCCGTCTTCCCATGAGAGTGGCCACAGGCTCTGTGCTGGCGGCCCCAGAAACTCGATTCACTCCAGAGTAGAACCGAACAACTCCGGCAGGGGCAAACCGCGACTGCACTGCACTGAGAGCAACGCAAAAAATTCCTGAACGAGCCAGCCAGGAGTCGAACCTAGAAACTTCTGATCCAAAGTCAGACGCGTTATCCATTGCGCCACTGGCCCAGTCCACGTGAACATGGAGTTCCTTCAACGCATGCTGTGCTTTGTTGTCATGGCAAGTTGTGGTGTCGATAGGATGCTCTTACACCGAGCATGTGACAGTCCCTCCCAAGAAGAACTGTGATCCAGGCTCTGAGACTTTCTCTTCCCCAGGAGGAGGTTGCAAACGTTAGAGTTATTTTTGTCAGAGCAGCTGCAGCACACCTGGGTGGAGGCCCACAGCTAGACTTGAGGGCAACCTTCAGTCAGACCTTCCCTGGTGGTCTAGTGGTTAGGATTTGGCGCTCTCACTGCCGCGGCCCGTGTTCGATTCCCGGTCAGGGAACTTCCTTTTCACCTCCATGCTGAACTTTGAGCAGTGGTGAACTCATTTGGCAAAGGCAAGAAAGCGGCTCTGAGCGCAAAAGATGTCCTTCGAGCCAGAGTCGAACCAGCGACCTAAGGATTGCCATCATCCCACCTACAGTCCTCCGCTCTATCAACTGAGCTATCGAAGGCTTACGGGGCAGTTCCACAACCACATCGTATAAGGTTGCTGCAGTCCGACCGCTGGCCAAAAAGGACAGATGCAAAAGCACTCAAGCCTTCCCGTACCAGGAGTCGAACCCGGGCCGCCTGGGTGTAAACCAGGAATCCTAACCGCTAGACCATATGGGAACTGCCACTTTGGAAAGCCAGTCTTGGCACAAACTCCAGTTCATTCTGATCGCTGGCACATCCCTGCTCCGCTTGCACAAGTGCCACTCATACACTTACGCACTCTCTCATACACAGTATGCGCCACTGGCCCAGTCTGCACTGTGTGACATATTTGCCGACATATAACAGAGACTGAAACATTGCTCACACTTGTCTGAGGTGGTCATTTTGACTGCAATCTTGTTTTAGGTTGGTACTTTGTTTTTGAATCTTGTTGGCTTTCCGAATGTGTATCTGTGCTGCAGTAGAATGCCTTAGCCTCACAGCAAACATTTTGGTCTACAAGCTGTCACTGCTGTCTTCCCAGGAGAGTGGCTGTACTGGTTTCTTCTGAAAGTCCTGAGGGATGTACAGGACCAAGACATGAGAGCAGTTGGGGCAGACTTTGAACCCAGGGGAGCACCTCACAGGCTATGTGCTGGCAGCCCCAGAAACTTGATCCACTCCAAAGTAGAACCAAACAACTCTGGCAGGGGCAAACTGCAACTGCAGTACACTGACTGAGAGCAATGCAATAAATCCTGAATGGCTTCATTTTCACCTCCATGGTAAACTTCGAGCAGTGTTGCCGATGATCTCTTCACGAAAGCAGCTCTGAATGCAAAAGATGTCCTTCGAGCCGCTCTGTAAAACGTAATAAGACAAACTCTGGCACAGACATCCAGTCTGCATGCTGGAATACACGCTATTATCTCATGGTTGAGACGCAGCTTCAAAAATTAGTTTCAAAACGGAAGTACAAATTTGCTTGAAATAACGCAAAAACAACCAATTTACACTTTTTAGTGAAATATTTGTGTCCTAATAGTGTTTTTAGCAGTGTGGGACACATATATGACTGTCAACAGCTCAAAAAATGTGTTTTGGAGTTTCGTGACCCTTTAAGGTACAATTGGTAGATAAAATTGTAGTGAGTGGTGTTAGTGAGGCCAGCAGGGGGCGCCCAACCTGCGGTTTGTGTGGGTCCTAATGCCCCAGTATAGTGACGGGGACTCTATACTGCTCAGTGAGCGCCGTCTTTCGGATGAGACGTTAAACTGAGGTCCTGACTCTCTGTGGTCGTTAAAAATCCCAGGATGTCCTTCGAAAAAGAGTAGGGGTTTAACCCTGGCATCCTGGCCAAATCTGCCCACTGGCCTCTGTCCATCATGGCCTCCTAACCCTCCCCATATCATGATTGGCATATCATCACTCTGTCTCCTCTCCACCAATCAGCTGGTGTGTGGTGTGCGGTCTGGCGCAAAATGGCTGCCGTCGCGTCTTCCAGGTGGATGCTGCACACTGGTGGTGGATGAGGAGATTCCCCCCCCATTGTGTAAAGCGCTTTGAGTGCCCAGAAAAGCGCTATATAAATGTAACAAATGATATTTATATTATTATTAAAATACACAAATGAAAATCTTTTCTTTTAACTAAGTATATTTTTTATGTTTTGTTGTTTTGTCTCAAATTATTTCATGTAGGACACAAATGCCTCAAATGCAGCTTTAACATCATTGGAATAAATTATATTTTAACATATTCAACTGGAAAAGCAAACATATTAAAAAGGAATAATTATTTACAAGGTTACTTTTATATCTGCATTTTTATAAACTAAAGCAGTTTTGTCCCCAAACCTTTGAAAAATAGTCCATGTTGTCTTTATATTTTTAGATGCTTCATTTATTACTGATTTTACTTTATGCTTTCAAAATATGTAATTATGCAGTTGAAGTGATATTGTGCTTTTTTGCTACATAGTAGAAGTGAACTAGTTTTGTTTTGTGTTAAAGCCACAATGGCCCTGCATAAAAGTGCTTTACTGAGACCTTATAGGCACATTTTGTGCCTGGACTCAACTTAGTATTAGTGGGACCTAACTTGTTAATTACTAAATGCCCACAGAGCATGCTCATAGGACATACTTCTGACTCAGATAGTATACCTATACTTCGCCCATTGTGGCTATATACACTCCACTTTGTGTGGACTTGCTATGGGCCCAAAGTGAACTTCTGTTTCGAGTGGGCCAGCCCACAGTTTGGTCTAGCGACATTGTATATGCTTTTGGTATAGACATGTTTCTTTGGAAATTTGTGCACTAAAACTGTACACTTAAGTACATGAAGGTGAGCTTTAGCAAACAGCATAATACATTCAAAACTATTGTATAATAGGCTAAGACAGACATTAGAAAAGCATACTGTAGAAATAATCCATAAGAATTTTTATGTATTGTACTATAAAACAATCCTATAGGAATGGTTCCAAAATATGACCATAATTCTAATTAAATTCCTTCAAAGAAATCCTATAAGATGCTTCTTTTTTGTCTGTTTGGCAGCGCCACAAAAAAAATTCTGTGAAACCGTGTTAAAACTGTGAAATCTACTTTTTGTTCATGTTGTTTTTTGTTATGTGCGTCAGCAACTCCCTGGATGCGTATTACAGTTCACAAGCAGCAAAAACGGCCCAGTGGCCTAATGGATAAGGCACCAGCCTTCAAAACTGGGAATTGTGGGTTCAAGTCCCACCTGGGTTGTCTTTGATGCAGTTCTTATTAAGTTGGCTGTGCAGCACAATCCAGTGTGACCTTCAAAAAGCTAGGTTCATACCCTTAGGTCAAATAGACATGACAATGGAAAACTCTTTAGAGAATCTGCTTTGTCATTAGGTGTACACACCAGATCGTCTGAATGCAATATGGTATAGGGATCCTAAAGTGCTGTTTTCTGAGTTCTAAGAACTTCCTGAGCCATACAACAGATATGACAAATGCTAGTATTGGCCCAGTGGCCTAATGAATAAGGAATCAGCCTTCAAAGCTGGGGATTGTGGGTTTAAGTCCCATTTGGGTTGTGTTTGTTGGGTTACAAATAAATTGTATGGAAAAAATGCTGACATGTCTCCTCAAAGCTTAGGCGTGATGATCTGAGGTCAATAGTTCGCTTCAAATTCTCAGACTTGCTGCACACTTCAATTAAGATTCACCCAATCTTGCTTGAATTATCCAATCACGTTACGCTCTGGTCATGGAGATCTTGACTTCAAGTACCCTGTGGCTTTCAAATAATGGTCTCATGTTAGGTGGATGATGATGAAATGCAAACAAGAAAATAGCTGCAGACAGGTTGTGATTTCATGTTAACGAGAGTGGCCATGTCTGAAATTTGAAACTCAAGACCAGTCTCACACCATACCCCAGGACCAATGAGACACGAATGTGGATGATTACACAAAGAGAATGTTTGTCCATTAGTTGCAAACCATCTTATTTGATGGAATGCAAACTGGCATCGAGATCCCAAAGTGCAGTTTTCCATGCGTTGGCATCTTGTTGAGGGCATACAAGAGCTCCATGACAAAAACTTGGGAACATGGCCCAGTGGCCTAAAGGATAGGGCATCAGCCTCTGGAGTTGGGCGTTGTGGGTTCAAGTCCCATCTGGGTTGTCTTTGAAGGTCTCACTTCAAGTTGGGAGCAATGTTTGTTGGATGAAACACAGTAGCTGTGAAAACCTCCTAGAGATGTGTTTGCATGTCATTAACTTCCTTCGTTGTCATCCTTATTACAACGATCCATAAACAAATCTAACAACAGATTCATTGCCGCTACTTTCTTTCAAATCAACTCTCTTTTATTGTCACATCATCAGCAGCACGTGTGCTATGATGAGTAAAAAGCTTAGGTGCTGGCTCCAGACAGCACAAAATACAGAGTAATACAGTGCAAAATACAGACAGTGCAAATACAACAACAATGTTAAATTGACAGCGATGTGTACAATGAATAGGTGTCCATATAGTTGTAGGCAGTGTTGCTTCAAGTATGGATTGGTTAAAGTGCAGTGCATGCTACATATTGATGGTGTGCAGTGAGGGTACTGCCATGTCCTCATGCCTAGTATACGTGTTGTGCATCCAGATGAAACGGCATAAGCTGTGGCTCCACAAAAAGAGTTTTACACGCCTGAACAGGGACTTGAACCCTGGACCCTCAGATTAAAAGTCTCAACACAACACAATAGTTTGGCCTCATGTCATGTAGGAGACATTAAATAGATCAATGACAACTGCAGAAGGTATTTCTGTTGTTGTGGAAATGAATGGACACTTAACAATTGAAAAGATTCCTTCCATGCCTTAGAAGCGTGACTTGATCAATGCTTATCTACACAGCATGCTGCATCAAAGGTCCCGTTGCTCATATCGAATCCCTAGTCTTCCACACTTTAGGAAACGTAAGCATTCAGGACGTGCCATTAGCACAGCCTGCACTAAAAGGAGGTTGGAGATTACGGATGGCAACACAGTGCAATGCCAATGTCACCTTGAAAAACCTGCCGTGACCCGGAGTTGCTGCGGCCACAACGCAGAGTACTAACCACTATACGATCACGACGAGCTACGGGAAAGCCACTGGCCCTTCACTCTCTGTCATATGTCTTTAAAAATTGAAGACCCCCAGAGCAGTCAGTTAGCATGCGGTGCCATTTTATTTTTGGTGCTTTTCCCTTCCAGCACAACCCTTTTCCCAAGAAACAATGGAGTTGCAACCAATCATGGAATGTCACAAACTAAACCCTGCGCACTGCCTGGACGTAGTCGGCAGGGTTCGAACCTGCGCGGGGAGACCCCAATGGATTTAGAGTCCATCGCCTTAACCACTCGGCCACGACTACAAGACTGCTTGGATTGCCATGTCCTCATGTCTAGTACACTTGTTGAGCATGCAGATAAATCTTTCGGCAAGCGACAGCTCAACGGTATAAGCTGTGGCTCCACAAAAAGAGCCTTACATACCCAAACAGGGACTTGAACCCTGGACCCTCACATTAAAAGTGTGATGCTCTACTGACTGAGCTATCCAGGCTCCATGGCTTGGCTGTACAAGCAGGCAAAGTGTAGGGTTGTGGTGGGCGCAGACCTTTACAGCACACAAAAGTTTACCGTGAGGTGGGGTTTAGGTTTATGGTTGGTGTAGATGTTGCTAAAACACAACAGTTTACTGTGAGGTTTGGGTTAATGGTTGTTGTAGGTGTAGACATCAGGGGGGTATTCCAGAAAGCTGGGTAAACTTACCATCTGCTAAACCCTGAACTCTCGGTTGATTTACCCAAAACCTGCTTACCGCGAGTATGTTGGTTCCAAAACAGGTGATAAGAGTTAGTTAAATCAACCTCCTGAAGATAACCGCGGGTTAATGCACGTGCACGGCACACACCTGAAGGCATTTTCAGTAGATCGCCGAATTCACGAGTCACCATAGAAAGTCAAGGTGAGAAAAAAGGCAACGCAGAGGCGAAGCTGGAGGTTTTAATCACAGAGATTACACATTTTCCCACCTGCCAGATCATTGCCCAGAATAAACTGAACTCCCTCTACTGGAAGATCAGAACACACTCCAACACAAACATTTCCCGTCACTAATTCAGTTTGCAAATATATCATGTGCAGGGGAACTGTAACACAGCCTGAACCCACCCCCCTTAGTATGACATCAGAACCAGTATAAGAATCGGATAACAAATTTAGAGTGCTTCGAAGCATCAAAGACTGAACTGAACCGGTGTCCCTCAAGATAGTTATTGGTTTAGGAACACTTTCAGCATCATGTGACACCCACCCTGACAGCATAAAAGGTTCAAACCCCCTCTGGTCTGAATTTAAATCTGTCTCCTCTGTAGCTGCACGTATAAACCCCACACTTTTAGGTTTAACTGACACATTTTTCTTTTTCCAGGCCTCACAGTCTGCTATCAAATGATTAGCATCCAAACAGAAAAAACACACCCTACCGTCCCCGGAGCGATTTTGAGGAATCCTTCTATTGCTGAACCCAGCCCCACGCCCTGGTTTAGCATTATTATTGATCCAACCTCTGGCCTGCATTTCAGGACCCTGGACAGCAGCCCTATCAGCACCTTTGACCACAGGAGAGAAAACTGTTCTGTGTGTTAATACAAACTCATCTGCCATTACAGCAGCTGAGGACAGAGACAATACTTTTTGTTCATTCAAATGAATAACAAGATTCTCAGACACGGAGCTCTTAAAGTCCTCTAATAAAACTTGCTCTTTCAATTGCTCAAACGTTGTGGTTTTATTTGAAGCACACCATTTATCAAATAAAGTTCGTTTTTCCCTTGTAAACTCCACAAATGTTTGTCTGTCTGTTTTCTTGTGAGCTCTAAATTTTTGTCTGTATGCCTCCGGCACTAGCTCATATGCACGGAGGACAGTCTGTTTAACAACGTCATAAACAAGATTCTGTTCCACTGGCAACGCGGAGCACACTTCCTGTGCTTTGCCAATTAATTTACATTGCAGCAGGAGAGCCCACATCTCCTTCGGCCACTGCAATGTAGCTGCCACACGCTCAAACACAGTAAAATAACTGTCTACTTCTGCCTCTCTAAATGGTGGAACCAAATTAATATGTTTACTCACATCAAATGCTGGCAAACTCACAGGATCAGTTACGGCAGCAGCAGGACTAGATGAGGCTAGTGCAGGGCCACTGGGTAGCTGAGCAAATGACGGAGAGGTAGGTGAACGTATCGGAGAAACCCCGACCTGCTGAAACAGACCACGATCTCTCTGAAGTCGTTCTCTCTCTATTTCCAGCTCTAGCTCCTTTACCCTAAGCCTTTTACTCTCAGTCTCTGCCCGTTTAACTTCCAATTCCAGTTCCTTCAACTTTATTGCCAACATTGGATCTGACGCGATCACCACAGCATTAGGCTGCGCTTGCGCTGAAGACGGTAACATACGTGGGTCGGCGGAAGAGAGCGGTGCAGATAAAGGCTTCTCGTCGGCCGTGACCGGCGAAGCAGCGCTCGCTTCTGCACCACGCTCTACCGTTTCGTCAGGTAGAATTTGTTGCAAAACCAATGCATCATGTAGATACTTTTTAATCGCTTTTTTAGACTCATTCTGTGACATGGGAATTTTGAAAAAATTTGCAATTTTAATTAAATCATCTTTGCGGCAGCGATTTAATTGTTCCACGTTCGGAGCCAGTGTAAAAGAAATCAAGTCAAACTCCATAATCCAATCCGAATTATTTTTCCCACACCACAAGAGAACAGATAGACAAAAGTTTGACTTACCACCCACATGCAGTCAAGACAGTTGGTTGAAACAGCTGACACAGAGTCGATATATTCCAGTTTCTGCAAACAGTAAAATACATAAACTATTTCCTCTTCTTCTCACAAACCAAGAGACGAGCCCCCAATTTATGTTACGACCTCAAAAATGTCTAGGGCTGAAGTCGAACATATAAATTATAGAGAAAATAAATAAACAGTTAGCAGGTTTGATTTTTTAATGACCTTTGAGGTTATTTTATTGTGAGAAGGTGGAAAAGGTTTGTATTTACAATAAACAAATAAATGAGCGCAAACAAAAAGCTTCAGGGCTGAGCAAGGCCAAAATAACAAACAAAACATTTACTAACTCCACCCCGAAGATAACTTACCTACTGAATCAAAAATAAATGAAGAAAATAAATTACAAATACTTACAGGAACGGGACAGGACGAGAGAGGGAAAAAGAGAGACACACACACACAGCAGCACAGAAACAACCCAATCCGCTCTTGCGTAACAATGACAATGTCATCGAGGTACGCTTTACAATTAGACACTCCACTAAGCACTATATTCATTAAGCGCTGAAAGGTGGCGGGAGCGTTCCGTAGCCCGAAAGCCATCACCAAGTAATTCAGAAAGTCATCTGGCGTCACAAGCTGAAATTTCAGCAGCACGCTCCGTCAAGGTTATTTGCCAGTAACCCTTCAACAGATCTAATTTTGTGACAAAACATGCAGAGCCTACTTTCTTAATACAATCTTCCATTAATGGAAGGGGATAAGAATCGGGTTTCGTCACGGCATTTACCTTTCGGTAGTCCGTGCAGAACCGTTGCGTGCCATCAGACTTAGGAACGAGGATACACGGTGAGCTCCACGCGCTTGATCTCGGGACTGCGAGACCATTCGTGACGAGATATTTAACCTCATCTCCCATTACCTTCCGTTTAGCAGGATTCACGCAGTAAGCACTCTGTTTAATAGGCCGGCATTCGCCCACGTCTATATCGTGCTTCAATACTGAAGTTCGTGAGGGGACATCTAAAAATAGTGAAGGGAAACAATTAATTAAATCAAGCATTTCGCTTTGCTGGATATCAGACAAATGCAACAACTGTGACTTTAAAACACTAAGAGCCTGGGAATTATTCAATTTGCCACACGAAATTAAGGACTTCAGCATACTTAGACCGTCTTCATCTGAGCCACTGTCAGAAGTGATCACGACAGCCACAGGAGCGATTACAGAGCTTTTTGACTCCAAATCATCTTCACGACTCACGTAATGCTTCAACATGTTAATGTGACACACACGGCATTTTCTACGTCTGTCGGGTGTGCGCACAACATAATTCGTGTCACTCAGCTTTTTATCAATGACATACGGTCCAGAAAACTTCGCCTCTAATGCAGCACCTTGAACTGGCAACAAGACCAAGACTTTATCACCTGTAGAAAATGAACGAGACACAGCCTTTTTATCATAGCGCTCTTTCATTTTTGCCTGAGCATTCCCCAAACTAATCTGAGCTAGTTTACACGCATTGTGCAAACGCTCGCGAAAAGTACAAACATAATCAAGAAGATGACACTCTTGTTTTGGCTCTGAAACCCACGACTCATGTAATAATTTTAAGGGCCCTCGAATATCGTACCCGAAAATTAATTGGGCCGGGCTGAAGCCCAATGACTCCTGGACGGACTCACGGATCGCAAATAATAATAAAGACAACCCCTCATCCCAGTCTTTGCTCGACTCAGCGCAGTATTTACTCAACATGGACTTCAAGGTTTGATGGAACCTTTCTAATGCCCCCTGAGATTCCAGATGGTAGGCACTCGATTTAACGTGTTTGATGTTCAGTTGAGAAAGCACTTGTTTGAACACTCGGGACATAAAGTTTGTGCCCTGGTCAGTCTGGATCACTTTTGGAAAACCAAAGGTGGAAAAAAATGTGATCAGTGCTTTTAAAATAACTTTCGCTTTTAATGAGCGCAACGGTATAGCCTCTGGGTAGCAAGTAGTGGTGCACATGAGGGTGAGCAAATAAATGTGCCCAGATTTTGTGTGTGGGAGTGGACCAACACAATCTAAAATCACTCGTGAGAAGGGCTCATCAACGACTGGAATAGGTTTAAGAGGTGCAGGCGGTATTTTCTGATTAGGTTTTCCCACAACCCATGAACGACAATATTTTGCAACGTCTGCTTTCATTCCAGGCCAGAAGAAATATCGCAAAATACGATGGTACGTTTTGGTAATGCCCAAATGTCCAGCGACATTATCATGTGCCACACTCAGAACCTGTCTGCGTAAACATTTAGGTACCACCAACTAAAAAACAACATCCCAGCCTAAACCATCAGACACTGTAGGAGTCCACTTTCTTTTTAACACATCGTCGTCCCAAAAATACCCTATCGGCTTATTTTTAATCGCCTCCGCAGTTAAAGCGGTAGTTCGGCAACGTGACAAAGAGGAGTCATTTTTCTGTTCAACAGAAATCAGCACCTTATCCGCAGACAGCGGGAGGTCATCCGATAGCGATTCAGCACCACAGGTCGTGGACAGCGAATCAGCACCCTGCGTCTCAAGTGTCACGTCTTGCGCGCTGCCAATAAAAGTGTCAGATAGATCAATCATATCGCCGAATTTACGAGCTTGCGCTCGCGTGATTACGCAAGCAGAAAAGACGGTCGGAAATTCAGAAACTAAATCATTAGAATTAGCAGTTTCCCAAAGAGGATTCTCAACAACCTCTGGATATGGAAGAACTTTTCCTCCGGCTAAATCATTACCAATGATAACAGCAACACCCTTCACGGGCAACTGGTGACGAACAGCCAGTTTCACAAATCCGGTTACCAAATCAGACTGAATGTATACCTTATGCAGTGGCACTTTCAGAACCCCTAACTCAATCCCCTGAATAAGGACATCAGATCCACAATAACTTTCGTCCGAAAAATGTAACGAATCAAATAATACAAAGGACTGTACAGACCCTGTATCTCGAAGAATGGCTACAGGAACTGAATCTTGTGCCAATCCACTCAGAGAAATCGTTCCCTGACACACAAATGGATCATACAAAGCATCAATATCCGAATCGGGCTTGCTTTCCCTACTAACGAAGCCAACACTCTTAGCTGCCTTTACCTGATTTTTCTTTCTCAAACTAGGGCACATGGAAATTAAATGACCTAAATCGTGGCAGTAGAAGCATTCGCGAGATTCCGCAGTTTTTACCTGCTTTAGCGATTTTGAAGCTTTTCCATTTTTCTCAAAGACTGGCGAAAAATTTGACTCACGACGTGAAACAAACGTGCTCTTGTGCGTCAAAACAAACTCATCCGCGCAAACGGCGGCTTCAGCAAGAGTCGAAATTTTTTTCTCATTCAGAAAAACAACAATTTTGTCCGGCAACGAATTTTTAAAATCCTCAATCAAAATTAGTTCACGAAGTTGCTCAAAATCAGTGACTTTACTGCAGTGACACCACTTATCGAATAGCATGCTCTTCTCCCGAGCATACTCCACAAAAGTTTGACTGGAACCCTTCGAATGCAAACGAAATTTTTGCCTATAGGCCTCGGGGACTAATTCATATGCTTTCAGCACCGCACTTTTCAGTTTATCATAATCCAAGCTGTCGTTAACAGACAAAGCGGAACTAACCTCTTGGGCTTTTCCCGTTAATTTGCACTGAATCAGAAGAGACCAAGTCTCTTTCGGCCAGCGCAACGCCACAGCTATTCGCTCGAAAGCGCCGAAATATGAATCCACTTCGTTATCCCGAAATGGGGGTACGAGAGTAACATGACGACTGATGTAAAAGTCAGCATAATTATTAGAGGACACAGGCAACGAATTAACCGGGGTTGGATTAGAATTAACAGCAAGTGAAGCAGATGGTGAAACAGTAGGTATAGGAGACAATTTAGGAGGCAAGACTGGTGAACGACGGTCAGCTTGCGTTTCTAACTCGCATTGCCTAAAACGTAGAAGCTGAGTAGTATGTTCCTGACGCTTAATTTCGAGATCTACATCGGGGAAAATAAGTATTTGACACATCAACATTTTTATCAGTAAGGGGATTTCTAAGTGGGCTACTGACACAAAATTCCTACCAGATGTAGCCATCAAGCCAAATATTGAATTCATACAAAGAAATCAGAACATTTAAGTATACAAGTTGAGTCATAATAAATAAAGTGAAATGACACAGGGAATAAGTATTGAACACATGAAGATAACAAGGTGCAAAATGGCATAGAAAGTCAGGAGATCTGTCAGTATTGAGAGAAAAACCCTGCTCCCTATCAGTACTAATTGATATCAGCTGCTTTAGTCCTAATTGATGGCCTATAAAGGCTTCTCATTACTCAGGAGGCACACAGGAAAGACTTCATGATGGGTAAAAACAAAGAACTCTCTCAAGATCTGCGTAGTCTTATCGTTGAAAAGCATTTTGATGGGAATGGTTATAGGCGCATTTCCAGAATGCTGAATGTTCCTGTGAGCACTGTGGGGGCTATTATCCGGAAATGGAAAAAGCATAAGTTAACCATAAACCGGCCACGATCAGGTGCTCCACGTAAGATCCCTGTCCGAGGAGTCCAAAGAATAATCAGGAGAGTTCTCCAAGAGCCAAGAACCACTCGGGCAGAACTTCAGGAAGACCTCGCATCAGCGGGTACTATTGTTTCAAAGAAAACTATAAGCAATGCACTGAACCACCATGGCATCCATGCACGCTCACCACGCAAGACTCCATTGCTGAACAAAAAGCATGTTGAGGCCCGGTTAAAGTTTGCGAAACAGCATTTGGAGAAGCCTGTGGATTATTGGGAAACTATAGTATGGTCAGATAAGAGCAAAATTGAACTTTTTGGCAGTCATTCTACACATCATGTTTGGAGAAGAAATGGCACTGCCCACCACCCCAAGAACACTATACCAACAGTTAAGTTTGGGGGTGGAAGCATCATGGTTTGGGGCTGCTTTTCAGCAAGGGGTACTGGCAGACTTCATGTTATTGAAGGTAGGATGAATGGAGAAATGTACCGGGACATTCTGGATAAAAATCTGCTGCCATCTACCAGAAAGCTGAAAATGAAAAGAGGGTGGACATTTCAGCAAGACAATGATCCCAAACACAAGGCCAAGGAAACAATGAAGTGGTTTCAAAGAAAGAAAATCAAGTTGCTTGAATGGCCCAGTCAATCACCTGACCTAAATCCCATAGAAAATCTATGGAGAGAACTGAAGATCAAAGTTCATAAAAGAGGCCCAAGGAACCTTCAAGATTTAAAGACCGTTTGTGTGGAAGAATGGGTCAGAATCACTCCTGAGCAATGCAGACGACTGGTCTCTCCATACAAGAGGCGTCTAGAAGCTGTGATCACCAACAAAGGCTTTTCTACAAAGTATTAAGTAAAGTGTGTTCAATACTTATTCCCTGTTTCATTTCACTTTATTTATTATGACTCAACTTGTATACTTAAATGTTCTGATTTCTTTGTATGAATTCAATATTTGGCTTGATGGCTACATCTGGTAGGAATTTTGTGTCAGTAGCCCACTTAGAAATCCCCTTACTGATAAAAATGCTGATGTGTCAAATACTTATTTTCCCCGCTGTAATTGTTTCAACTGAATTGCCCATTTTAAATCATCTAAATTTGTTCCACTTGGCGAATGCAACATAGAATCATCTGTCGCGTGGCTATCAGCACCGGCGTCTTTTTGCGCTGCTCCAGCAGGCCGAGGCTGTAAAACGCCTTGCTGCACCAACGAATCATAAATTAAATCTCGCACTTCTTTTTTCTTCACGCCGGCGTGGGAGCCTATAAGACAGCAGAAAACAGCAAGGAGGCGGGACAAAAGAAAAAGAGTACAATCCGCAATAATAAAAAAAAATAAATAAACTTCAGTCGTAACAGGTAGACACATGTTACTCTGTGTGACAAGGAGGCAAATCAGCTTCTAACTGATGAGGGTTATTTTACCTTTATCTAACTCTAGAATTTTAACACTTTATTCTGAATTACCACAACACTTGAAATTTAACACCAATGAATTTGCTGTGTACTATAATTGTTAATTCTGTGGAGATTAGGAGTGCCTATTGGCATTTTCATACGTCCCTTTTAAAAGATGAGGAATTTATTGAAATCTTTTCTTTTTTTTTTGGAGGAATTATACAGAAGAAAAACATCTTTATTCTTCACTGCAGCAATGGTGGGATTGTGGCAAGATTCACATTAAACAATTATGCCAAGAATACACTTTTAATGTCACTAAAGGAGCTACTGAATCCATGAAGAAATTAGAGGATGAGCTAACAGACCTGTTTAACACAACAGCAGCTACAAGCAGTGATCAATCTGAAACCCGGAAATCAAACACAGATTTGCTGGCTGATCTTAGAGGAGTAAAAGCACAAGGAGCATTCATTCATTCAGGTTTTCAACATTACACAAATGGAGGCTCCTTCTAAGCTTTTTTTTTTTTGTCTAGAACAGAAAAATGGCCAAAGTGGAATTATTCAATAGCTAAAAATAATGCAGGAGAGGAACTTTATAATCCAGTGACATACGAAAACATGCTGTTCACTTTTATTCACAATTATACAGATCATATAGAAGATAAAGATCTCCCAAACACTGATGAAGAATCTAATGCCATGCTTGAGCTCTCATTGTCACAGAATGAATTACACACAGCGGTAATGAGTATGGAAAGTGGAAAGACACCAGGTATTGATGAATCTCAGTAGATCTCTATAAATCTTTGTGGTCTGTGATAGGTGATGATGTTCTTTTGGTTCTTAATGACAGTTTGAATAAAGGTTTACTTCCATTAAGCTGCAGAAGAGCTGTAATTACTTTGTTACCAATAAAGGAGACTTGCAAAGAAGAAGCAACAGGAGACCAGCATCACTTTAGTGCACCCATTAAAAAATACTGTCAAAGGCATCAGCTACACGATTGAGTAAGGTAAAAGGTCAAGTAATACACCAAGATCAACATTTTTTTATAGCTGTCACACAACCAGCGATCGCTTCCCAGAGGATCGCTGGTTTTCACATGAACTCTCAGGACTTCCGCATTTCCCAGGACTACATTTTCATCCATGCACTGTTCCCAAACACGCACGTCTGTTCATTCATCTTTCCTGATTGCATCACCAGCTGAGCCTTGTTCACAGACTGATTTCATCCCATTCATAAGCCACTCTCTCACGCTACCAGTTTGCCGAGTCTTGTTTTCCCTAGTGTTACATTACAACGTGTTTCCCTGTCTTGTTTCTCCGTGTCTCAATCCTAGTCCTGTCCCTTGTTATCCTGTTTAGCCGCCTGCCGTATGACCTTTTGCCTGTTTAAACGTTTATGATTCTGGACTGTCTATATATACCCGTTTGCACCTGATGACCACTGCTTGCCTGACATTTGAATAAACTGCATATTGGATCTTACCTCCTGGTGTCTCCTGTCACTCCACCCCAGTCGTGGTTACAGAAGACTCGGCCAGAACATGGATCCAGCAGGTATTCAATTCATGCGCCTCCGTCAGGATGCCCGGTCTATTGATAAGTATGTGGAGGACTTTATTAATCTGGCCCACCGTACCACCCTGGATGAGGTATGTCTCAGGATATTTTTTCATGGAGGACTTTCTGAGCCGTTGTATTCCATGATGCCACTGCACAATCCCCACTGGACGCTAGCACAATTTATCGATCTGGCTCTCCAAATGAGTGGATCTTCGTTCACCATAGGAGAGGTGGGCGAAAATCCAAAATCTCTTTTGGGGGGGGGCTGTAGAGAGCAAGACCCGCTGGCTACGGGGCTTGCGACCCATTGTCCACAGCCAGCTCACAAGATAGCCGCTCCCAGTCAGCCAGCTCACAAGATGGCTTCCAGTACAAAGTCTGTTCCTGCTCCTGAAAGGCCATCTCCAGAGCTGCCATTCCCTCCAGTGCTGCCATTCCCTCCAGTGCTGCCATTCCCTCCAGTGCTGCCAGACCCTCCAGTGCTGCCAGACCCTCCAGTGCTGCCAGATCCTCCAGAGCTGTCAGACCCTCCAGAGCTGCCAGATCGTCCAGTGCTGCCAGATCCTCTAGAGCTGCCACCGCCAGAGCTGCCACCGCCAGAGCTGCCACCGCCAGAGCTGCTGCAGCCAGCGCCTCAGCCAGAGCCTACGCCGCAGCCAGCGCCTCAGCCAGAGCCGACGTCGCAGCCAGCGCCTCATCCAGAGCCGACACCGCCGCCAGCGCCTCAGCCAGAGCCGACGCCGCCGCCTGAGCTTCCCGAGTGGTCGCCGCCGCCGCCTGAGCTTCCCGAGTGGTCGCCGCCGCCGCCGCCTGAGCTTCCTGAGTGGTCGCCGCCTAAGCTTCCCGAGTGGGCGCGGTCGCCGCCTGATCTTCCCGAGTGTCCGCCGCTGCTTGAGCTACCCGAACGGTCACAGCTCCTCGCCCTGTCGGCGCCATCCAGACAGCTCACCCAGCCGGCGTCATCCAGACTCCTCGCCCTGCCGGCTCCCTTCAAGCCTCCAACCCTGCCGGCTCCTCGCAGTACTCCAGGTCCTTCGCTGCCACACGATCCAGGACCACTGCAGCTCCACTCTCCGGGTCTTCCGCAGCTCCACGCCCCAGGTACGCCCCAGCTGCATGGTCCTGGCCCTCCATCCCTCCCCCTGTTCCGCCTCCCGCCTGAACAGTAGTGGAGTGTCTGGAATCCACTCCTAGAGGGGGGGCTATGTCACACAACCAGCAATCGCTTCCCAGAGGATCGCTGGTTTTCACATGAACTCTCAGGACTTGCGCATTTCCCAGGACTACATTTTCATACATGCACTGCTCCCAAACACGCACGTCTGTTCATTCATCTTTCCTGATTGCATCACCAGCTGAGCCTTGTTCACAGACTGATTTCATCCCGTTCATAAGCCACTCTCACGCTACCAGTTTGCCGAGTCTTGTTTTCCCTAGTGTTACATTACAACGTGTTTCCCTGTCTTGTTTCTCCGTGTCTCGATCCTAGTCCTGTACCCTTGTTATCCTGTTTAGCCACCTGCCATTCGACCTTTTGCCTGTTTAAACGTTTATGATTCTGGACTGTCTATATATACCCGTTTGCACCTGATGACCACTGCTTGCCTGACATTTGAATAAACTGCATATTGGGTCTTACCTCCTGGTGTCTCCTGTCACTCCACCCCAGTCGTGGTTACAATAGCGAATAGATCAATATTTTACAATATTTATTTGGTTAGAGATGTTTTAGAAGTTATCCAGTATTAATTGTGGACTGATCTCTTTAGAGCAAGAGAAAGCGTTTGACCGTATACAACATGAATATTTAATAAAGCTTTTAGAAATGTTTGGTTTGAGCCCAGCTTCTGTAAATATGATCAATGTTTTGTACAGAGACATTCAAAATGTATTAAAAGTCAACGGTGGTCTGAGTGCTGCTTTTACAGTACAGAGAGGAGTTAGACAGGGATGTGCTGTGTCGGGGATGTCGTACACACTGGCTATCCAACCTGTGCTGAATAAACTAAGCTCTGAGATAAAGGGTGTGTGTATTACTCATTGTGACGTTTCTTTGCTTCTTTCTGCTTATGCTGATGATGCTGTTGTTTCATATCGAATGCGGAAGATATTCAGAAACTGGATTTTATTGTAAGTGATTTTCAGAAGATCTCCTCTTCTAAAGTCAACTGGGAAAGAGTGAAGCCCTGCTTGTGGGCAGCTGGAGCGGTGTCCCTCCCAAGTTACCTGGAGGTTTGACATGGAAGAAAGGTGTCTTGAAATACCTCGGGTGAAGATGACTGTGTTCAGAAGAACTGGAATGGCACGCTTGAGAAAATCCAAAGACTTCTACAACAATGGAAATGGTTACTTCCCCAGTTATCGTATAGAGGCCGCACACTTATAGTTAACAGCTTGGTGGATCCACTATATGGCACAAGCTGGCGTGTGGAGACCCCCCTATTGGTTTACTACCGAATCTTCAAAGAGAGATGGTCATTTTTTTCTGGGACAACCTACATTGGATCCCTCAAAGTGTTCTCTTCTCACCAAGAGATGAAGGAGGTCAAGGCTTGGTTGATCTTGTGAGTAGAGGAGCAGCGTATAGACTGCAGGTCATTCAGAGACTATTGTTTGGGCCCAAGAGTTTTGAAGAGCCTGTGGTTTTTGTCAGGAGATGACACTCCAGGATTGATGGACATATTAGTATCCAAAACAATGCCACGATTGAGAGACATTGTTGACAAAGCAGGCACTGGACTGAGTGAATCTTGCTAAATGTATGGAAATAGAATCAGTAAGGTTTGCACAGGAACTCTTAGATGAACTGAGTGTGATGTTGAATGAAAAACACTGCTGGAGAGTTCTAGTCGGGATCTTTTTATCCTAGATGACGAGGAGTTTTCCCTGATATAAGAATTGAAGCTGTTGTTGGAGATGTTGGGGATAATAGTCCATCGCTGTGTTTTAATGAAAGTGCTGATGTTAGTTCAGCCGAAGGTGAAATATTTGACAGAGATATTGTGGAAATAAATAACAAGCACATTTTAAAAGACAGAACTGACACGGTATGGAGAAACACACTGGCAGTAGAAGTCATGAAAGCAGAATGATCTATAAAGCAGCATTGATGAGAAGAGGAGGACACTTGCAGTGGAGAATATTTCATGCTGCTTTAGCTGTGAACACAAATGAGCCCTAATATCAGTGAGACGTGTCCATTTTGTCCAGAGAGAGAAACTATTGTTCATTGTTTTACAGAGTGTACGAGACTTTCTCCACTGTTTAATATCCTGACTGCTTTATTTTCACCAATGCCTCATTTCTGTTCAAAACAGGTTTTTATTTGAGGTTTTCAGTAAAGCAAATGCAGAAATACAAATGTCCACTAATTCAGTTCTTATTGGCCAAGCAAAACGAGCAATCTGTGTTTCTAGGAGAAATGAAATCAACAAAGAAATGGACAAAACACTGCATCTATTATTAAACACAGGAGTACATCTAGAAGTGTTGAGGATTTAATGACTTTAACTTATAATAACACATTATTATTCAATATATCATATTAATACTCAATATACCACATTATGATTTAATATATCACATTATTATTCAATATATCACTTATTTATTTAATATATCACTTTATTATTCAATTCATCACATTATTATTTAATGTATCATATTATTATTCAACATATCACATCATTTATATACTATTATTCATTTATAACAATAAAAATAATAATAATCTGTAAATTTAACAATCAACATTTTAGGATAAAACAGTAATAAAAACAATAATAATCAGTATATTTACAATGATTCATTTATAATAGTCTAGGTGTGTGTGTTTGCTGGCGCATCACTGATGTTTTTCTTGGTCTGCTCTCTCTGTTTGTGACAGGCATTAATGTATTGGGCCGCTAGAAGGACACACTCAGTTTTTACACTAGTAAACACTGCAGCTGTGTTGTATTGTCTGACTCAGTGAATTGTGGGTAAATGCTCTGTAGTTTGGTGTAGAATGTTTCTCTGATGTGCTGATAGTTTGTGCAGCGGGTGAGGAAGTGTTCCTCCGTCTCCACCTCTGCCTGGGCACAGTGTGGGCGGATCCATCTCTCTCTGGGTTGCCAGTTCTGTCTGTATTGGCCCGTCTCTACAGTCAGACTGTGAGCACTCAGCCTGTATTTGCTCATTGTTGTTCTTAGTTTACTGTCCTTTACTGCACTCAGATATGTTGCTGTGCTATAATCTCTATTTAGCTCTAAATAACATTAAAGTTGAGTTTGTTTTCCAGCTGCTTCATTCCAGTAAATCAGACACTTTTCTGTTCCTGCATTTATCTTCTGATTGGGCTTAATTCTGTGGATGAGGGTGTCCGTGTCCTGATGCTGCCTGCTGTTAGTCATATTGGTTGTGTTGGTTTGTGTCTGCAGAGTTTTGAGGGCTTTAAAATGATAAGAGTTGGGGTCACTCATTTTAATGTTTTTTCAATATTTAACGGATTGTTTCTCAACGCGCATGAGTAGAGGATACTCGCCTATTTCTGCCCTGCATGCATTGCTGGCTGTGTTCCTCTGTACCCTGAGGATGCTCCTACAGAACTCTGCATGTAGACTTTCAGCTGGATTCTTATCCCACTGATCAAACTCATGACTGAGGAGAGGACGCCACACTGCACTCCCATATAGAACTATAGGTTCAATCACTGACTGGAACATTTGAGCCAGATTCAAATTGGAATTTCTATTTGTGTTGATGTTTTAATGGTGTAAAAGGCCATTCTTGCCTTCTCTTTTAGTTTATTCACAGCCAGATACAGTTTTCCATTAGCACTTATTTTCAACCCAAGGTTTGTGTAGCTTATGGCAGGTTCAGTTTTTGTCCTACCAAGGGTGAAGTTGTGTTTCTTTCCCTGACATCTAGGTTTTTTCTGGAATATTAGGGTTTTAGTTTTCTTTGGGTTAACGGTCAAGTCCCAGGTCTGACAGAAGCTGTGCAGGATATCCAGCTGCTGCTGTAGACCCTCATCTGTTGGAGACAGCAGCACCAGATCATCTGCAAACAGCAGGACATCACACACTGGAGTCGTATAGTGTGAGACCCGGTGTATCTGCTTGCCAATTGATTGATGTAAATATTGAAGAGGGTTGGTGACAGTGGACAGCCCTGTCTCACACCCCATCCCTGACTGAAGAACTCTGTTCGCTTATTTCCTATATTAATTGCGCATTGACTGTTGGAATAAATTGTTTTTATTATGTTGTATGTTTTACCGCTGATACCTGATTCTAGAAGTTTAGACAGCAAGCCTTCATGCCAAATTTAATCAAATGCTTTCTGAAAATCTACAAAGTTTTGATGGACGTATTTGTCAATCAGAGTCTGAAGGGTGAAGATATGGTGTGATGTTCTGTAATTTGGCAGAAACCCAATCTGACTTTTGCTGAGGACATCGTGCTCTGTAAGGAAGCCTATGAGTCTGGTGTTGATGATACTGCAGAACAGCTTCCCCAGATTACTGCTCACACAGATGCCTCTGTAATTATCAGGGTCTGAATTTGTCTTCACTCTTGAATATGGGCGTTATTAATCCTTTATTCCATGTGTCAGGGAAATGACCAACACCCAGAACCAAATTAAACAGTTGCATTACAGCCAATTGGAGTTTGTGATTTGTGTTTTAAATCATTTTATTAAGGAGACCGCCTGTACCACTTGCCTTTTCTGTTGGTAGGACTTGTATGTTATCTAGTAGCTCTTTTTCTGTAATTGGTTAGTCTAACGGATTTTGGTATTTGCCAAATATTTGCTTTGTATGGGTTAATTTATTATATATAAGCGATTGTTCTGTACTCATGTTTATTTTACTAAACAGTTTTTCAAAGTGGTTTTTCCAGGTGTCTCTGTTTTGTATTGTTAGCTGTTCACGTTTCTGTTTATTAAGGAGGTTCCAGTTCTGCCAGAAACTGTTTGAGTCAACAGATTCTTCAATTGTTTTGAGCTGTTTTTGGGTGTACTCTTCTTTCTTTTTTCAGATGGTGTTTTAATATTTTTTAAGCTCCTCGTAGTACCGAAGACATAAATCTGTATTCTCTGGTTGTCTGTGTTTTTGATTTGCTAGTCGTCTTAGTTTTTTCCTTATTGTTTTAAAATCAAAGTCAAACCATTTTCCATTATCTTGTTTCTGTTTAAAGGTTTTCTTAGCAGTTTTAATATTAGACATCATTGCCAAATAATGAAAAATGTCATTTATGTTTTCTACAGCGAGATTAACAGCATCTTCATTTTTCATATTTCATATTTTCCATAAATGTATCCAAAAGTAAACCTATTTGGGGGACTTCAATTGAGTTCCTGTATTTCTCAGAGCTGTCTTGTACCCATCTATAATTATTTTAATGTTACACAATTTACTGGATTGTGAAAATATATTAGTATTCTTGTTCCTTTTTATATAAAGTGTAATTTGGCTGTGATCTGATAGAGGCGTTAGGAGTTTAACAGTGAATGCACTGAAAAAGGACAGATCTAAATCTGTGATCATGTAGTCAACTGTTGAGCTGTAGGTGTATCTGCCCAGAGAGTCTCCTCTCACCCTACCATTGACCAGATACAGACCGAGGCTTCGACAGAGCTCAAGTAGGAGCTTTTTCACACACAGTTTCTCTCTCACACGCGCGCGCACACACACACACACACACACACGCACATACACGCACGCACATACACGCACACACACATGCACAAACACAGACACACACAGACACATGGACTCAAACATACACACACACACACACAGCAGTGAACATGCGCGCACACACACATACACAAACAATAGTAAACCTGTTCATACACACACACACGCATGCACACACTCTTGTTTTCTCACACACATACACACTCTTTCTCTCTCACACACATACACACACACGCACGCACATACACACTCAAACACATGCACAAACGCACACACACACACACACACACAAACACTCTCTCATACACACACATGCACATACACACACATGTACGCACACACGCACACAAACTCTCTCGCACGAACACACACTCACACATGCACTCAAACATACACACACTCTTTCTCTCTCTCTCTCTCACACACACACACACACACACACACACTCTTTTACACACATACACACGCACACTCTCTCTCTCTCTCTCACACACACACACACACACACACACACAGGCACATACACTCACTCACACAAACACTCTCTCACACAGACACACACACAAACTCTTTCTCTCTCACACACACACAACAGTAAACAAATGCACACACACATACACAGCAGGGAACATACACACACACGCACACACACACACACACACACACACACACACACTGCTGTTGACTGCTCCTGCAGAGGATTCTGTGTAAATCTCTCGTCAGTCTTCAGCTCAGTTTCACTGATGATCCAGGATAATAAAGCCTAAACCCAGGGTAAAGTGGCTCAGTGAATGTGGTCTGGACTGAGTGGATGAGGCTCATTGTGTCTCTATAGATGTTGTAGAAGATCAGAGTTCCTGCACTGTGATCCACAAACACTCCTATTCTACCGCTGAGCGGCTCCACTGGGAGATCAGTGCGTGTGTCATTGTGTATGAATGAGGAACTGGAGGAAAAGCAGATCAAACTCCAGGACTGAGCATTTAATCCAAACACACACTCAACACCTCTTCCCTTCCTCCTGATGCTCTTATATGACACTGATATACACACACCATCATCTCCACTCCAGTCAATCTCCCAGTAACAGCGTCCACACACACTCTCTCTGCACAACACCTGACGACAATAATAACCATCAAATCTGTCTGGATGATCAGGATACGGCTGATTCTCTCTCACACTCTTCACCTCTCTGTTCTCCTCAGACAGAATGAGTTGAGTGTGTGCTGTGTTTGAATCCAGAGTGAGGAAACAGACATCTGAACACAAGAACACACACATTTACAACCACAGCTGTGTGTGTGTGTGTGTGTGTGTGTGTGTGAGAGAGAGAGAGAAAGTGTGTGTGTACGAGTGTGTGTGTGTGTGAGTGTATGTGTGCGTGTGTGTGTTTAAGTGAGTTTGTGTATGTGTGAGAGAAAGAGAGTGTGTGCGTGCGTGCGTGTGTGTGTGTGTGTGAAAAAGAGAAAGTGTGTATGTCCGGTTGTGTGTGTGAGTGTATGTGTGCATTTGTGTGTGTAAGTGAGTTTGTGTATTTCTGTGTGTGTGTGTGTGTGTGTGGGAGAGAGAGAGAGTGTGCGCATCTTTGTGTGTGTGTGTGTGTGTGAGAAAGTGTGTGTGAGAGAGTGTGTGTGTGTAAGTGAGTTTGTGTATGTGTGTGTGTGTGTGAGAGAAAAAGAGAGTGTGTGCGTGTGTGTGTGTGAGAAAGAGAGAGAGTGTGTGTGTGTGTGTGAGAAAGAGAAAGTGTGTATGTCCGATTGTGTGTGTGAGTGTATGTGTGTGTGTAAGTGAGTTTGTGTATTTGTGTGTGTGTGTGGGAGAGAGAGTGTGCGCATCTTTGTGTGTGTGTGAGAGAGAGAGAGTGTGTGTGTGTGTGTGTGTGAGAAAGTGTGTGTGAGAGAGTGTGTGTGTGTGTTTGTGTGTGTGTGTGTGTAGTCCTACATTTGTGCAGTCCTGCTGTAATCCTCGTGTGTGTGTGTGTGTGTGTGTGTGTGTGTGTAGTCCTACATTTGCGTGGTCCTGCTGTAATCCTGGTGTGTCCTCCATGATCCAGACTGTAAACACACACAGATGGAGAGAATGAGCTGTTTAGTTTCCCCCTCAGCTAATAAGCTAAAGCTAGCACTGAGCTGCTCAGCTACATGCTCCAAACTCTTGAGCTAAAACACACAACACTTGTTGGTTGAGCCGGGATGCACAATGAATGTAACACAGTGCGTTCTTTTCCTCTGCTGTTGGTGAAGCGAGCGCAGATACTGCTCATGTTGATGGAGACACCCTGCTGCAACATTCATTTATTACAGTGATCACACTTAGCTTTGCCACCGTTCTTCAGCACATGCAGCCTTTGAGCACATGTTGCAGTCCATCTCTAAACTATGTTCAGATTATTAAAGCTGCTCGCCAGCGCCCAAGTTCCTGACAGATTAGCAAGTGAAAAATACACATGTGTGCACAGAGAAGAGGAATCCAGATGTTGATTTTAGAACAAGAGTCTGAACATTAATCCAAGTGTCTGATTCCAGAATCTGAATCCATCTTCAATCCCCAACCCTATTCCTGACCTGATATTGTAGGATTCTTCAGCAGAAATGGAGGAAGAAGTTTCTCTGCTCAGCTCAAATGCTGAAACTGTACAGTGTGTCCCGCTTAATGTCACTGTAACTGAGCCAATACACTCCAACATTTACAGAGGAGATTCATTTCACACTCAATGATTTGCTCTTCATAGACATGACTGGAATACTCTACAAGCTGTATCTTCTGTCTGTCCTCACAGAAAACTGAAGCTGATCACAAAAGAGCTTTCTAGTGTCTTTTTAAAGCCATTCAGTGTAAAAGCACAAGGCCAGTGATGCTCCACATACTTGAGTTTGTCCAGTGTGTAGTTTGGATCCTCCAGTTGTTCAGAGAGCAGCTCGACTCCTGAATCTCCTGGATGATTGTAGCTCAGATCCAGCTCTCTCAGGTGTGAGGGGTTTGAAGTCAGAGCTGAAGACAGAAAACCACAGCCTTCCTCTGTCACCATACAGCCAGACAATCTACAAACACAGCAATAGTCCACATCACACAGTTGGACAATCACACATCTCTTTGTGTTGTGAAGATGCTGACTGCTGTTTCTGCTCATGTCAACAGCAGTGATGAACACACACATCCTGATTAGCTCTCCTTATTGATCGAGCCCTCGCATCAGCAAACACACTCACACACTCAACAAGGACTCGACATCATCTGTAGAAGTGTACAGAGCAAAGACATTGTTCATAATACACCACATCAAGCTGTAAAGTCTGCTGTGAGGAGGAAGAAGACACACTTGAGCTCAGAAGATCATCTTAAAGTCATGTATAAAACACAACAGGAAATGAGCTGATTTCATCATTTATATTGTGATTCTGTTGTGGACTAAAACAAAATGAGCTCAGACAAACACAAACCCGCTCTCTTCATGTGTTCATCACCTGACCCACAGTCACATTCACACTGATGCTCCATTAGGGGACTTTTATTCTGTCAGGAGAAAAACAGCTGATCAATAATCATGACTGCTGACTCTCCTTCACATTCAGCCTTTACCAGATATTGTTTTAGATGAGCGAGTAATCAGGATTATTTCACACACTTTATCATGAGACTTTTATTTGTTTTCAAGAAACTGAAACTGCACAAATATAAGAGCAGCTCAAACCTTCAGCAGGACACAAAACAGCTTGACTTTAGCGTTTAACTCTGCTGCTTTCACACCTCCAGATCCACTGTTCTGCTCTGAAACAGGATTAACACTGGTATAATGTTTATTTGTGCTTGCTGCGCTTCACTTTCACACAGAAATGTTGAATGTTGACACCCACAGACAGACACAAACTGGTAAAGTTTTCAAACAGTGAACTAAGACAGCAACTATTAGTGAAATCTATATTAAAGCTCTTCAAATATGATTTAGATTTACAGTAATTGTTTTTCATGTTTAAATCTGATTTATTCTTGTGTTTAAAGCGTTTGTCATTCCTCTACTTCAGTGTCTCAGACTCATTCAGAAATGATTATTAAATGCTGGATTAATGCACAAGAGAGTTTGGCGAACACGTTTTACACCATTTCAAATATATATTATATGTGCGGCTGTATTCACCTTATTCTCAGCTGTCGAGCGGGCGCTGCCATATGAATCTTTTTGTCTCGCGACTTCCGGTCACATTAACTTCCATTTATTTTTTGACGTTAACAACTGCTCGTTACGCTGCTTGATGTTGCAATTTAATATTTTCTTATTATATTATGCTACTTGGTCTGTGTAGTCATGCAAACATTTGTTTGTTGAGCAAGTAGTTTGGCCATTTTCTGCCGTTTATTATTCCTAGTCATTTCTCCCATAGGCGACTGAATCGGAAGTTCTAAGACAATCGCGAAAACAGGCGCACTTCCGCATTTTAGAATAAGGTCAATAAGTCACATACAGCGGTCAGCATAATGGAGGAAAGCCCATTCTGAAGTGATGTTTTGTAAACAAATTTCGGGAGGAGCATGCGCAGAAGTTTCAGTATCGAATACTGTGACGCCTGCTGCGCTGTCATTTGTCTGCCGTGTCTGTCTGTGTGTCTGTTTTGCTCCCTCTACAGATGCGCTGTAACATTGCGGGGCATAATCAGGTGGATGGGGAACACCTGAGTCTAAGTGAGCGCTCTTTTATCAGCGTCCTGCCACTGTTTGGGAGTCTGATTCTTCCGGCTAAGGGTTGGGACGGAGACCAGCGGCGTGCGAGTTGGCGGGGCGTTCTTGCCTAATGTTTGATCACAGTGGGCTTAAATAAAACTTTTGTAACGTGATTTTTGGCTTCCCCCTCTTATTTTTTACTTGTTTCGCCCCGAGGGCGTAACAATTGGGGGCTCATCCTTGTGAAGACTATTTTTGCGTCGATCGGTTTGTTTTGGTTAGATTTTCGTTTGGTAAGTGTTTTATTTTATTATTATGTTTTGCTTTGATTATTAGCTTATTTTGTTAGGAGGGGGAAAGTAGTGGTTGGCAGGCAATTTGTGGTCTCCGTCCTGCCCAAGTGTAATATTTGATTAAGTTCTAATCATAGTCTAATCCGTCAAAAGAAACCTAGCCAAATTGTGCAGAAATAAACTGTCCCCTGGTAGGTGAAGAACGTGTCTTCGGATACGTTATTTTTTTATTTTAGTTTGTTGTTTTTGGCTGGCTTGGGGCTTGGTAGCATTTGTCTCGGGAGCACGGCCGAGGTTTGGGGAATTACTTGTACATTGGTGGTTCTCCCAAACTTGCGGTATATAGTGCATAAATTCCCGGTCTTGGGCCAGTTGAAGATTAGGGTCTACATTAGTGAAGAGTCGGGGAGGTTTTATTTCTGTTTGATTGGTGGCAATAACGGTGATATTATTATTATTATTATTATTGGATTGGAGTTAATTAGATTTTTTTTTCTATGGCGAGTGTTGTGGAAACGTTTGTTCAAACTCCGTCGGAGGACTTAGACTTAATGACGAAGGATCAATTATTAGAATTAGCAACTCATTACGAAATTGAGCTCTCCGCACTTCAGAAGAGAACGAAGGAGGGGATAAAGCAGATTTTAAAAGCGTCGCTGTTTGATCTGAATGTGCTTGTGGAAGCACCGGCTCCGATACAACCTGGGTTTGGTGCACTTTCATTCGAGCAGCAGAAAGAGTTGTTGATGTTGCAGCGCGACACTGAATGTGAGAAACGGCGTTTAGATTGTGAGAAAGCTAAAATAGAACATAAGATTGAGGAGAGTCGATTGGAGCAGCAGCGCGTGCAGGTCGAGCAGAAACGACTTGATCTTCTAAAAGAGGGTAAGTTCCCTGCTGAAAGTGTTGCAGCCTCCTCTCCTAACGTTTAATGAGTCTGATGTGGAAACTTTTTTCTGTTATTTGAGAGGATTGCTGTAGCTTATAAGTGGAGTGACATTGAGCGCACCTTACTCCTTCAGTGCGTTTTGACGGGAAAGGCCCAGCAAGCGTATTCTGCTTTATCAGTTGAGGAGAGTCAAATTTACGAAAATGTGAAGTCATCTGTTTTAAAGATGTATGAGCTTGTGCCGGAAAGTTATCGCCAGCAGTTTCGTTCTTTGGGGCGTGAATCCAATCAAACGCATGTGGAATTTGTGAGAGATCTAACTTTGCGATTTAATCGTTGGCGTATGTTGGCAGAAGTGACCACATTGGATGATCTGATAAATTTGGTTTTATTGGAGCAATTTAAAAATACGCTTCCAGATATTGTTGTCACTTACATTGCCGAGCGTAATGTTAAGACCGCGTCCCAGGCAGCAGTGCTGGCCGATGAGTGGGAACTCATTCATAAAACTCGTGCAGACGGGTTCAGAAGTGATCGCCTTTCTCCCTGCTTAAGTTCTCCATCCGTTTATTTGAACCAGGCAAGGCGTCCTAAAAGTCCATCAAATAGACACGATTTGACTTGTAACTACTGCTTAGAAGAAGGGCATTGGAAATCAAATTGTCCCGTTCTTAAATCAAAAAGTGCCAAAGCACAGCTAACTAAATCCGCCGGTTTTGTAAAGCCCGCTGCGCTTGTGGGTCCTGTATCGCTGTCCGCTCTGTCAGCTGAAATACCGGCGAATACATCAAGCGTGTTAGACCGCCAGGATATTTTTAATCCATTATTTCGGATGGTTTTGTGTCACTTAAAAGTGGTAACAGGATAGCATTAAAAATTCTCCGAGATACAGGATCATCGGCTTCCTTTATTTTGGAATCGATATTGCCGTTTTCACTGGAGTCTGACACTGGTAAGTCGTTGTTAATTCGTGGCATTGGATTAAATACATTATCTGTACCCTTACATAAAGTGACTCTGAATTGTGACTTAGTGCAGGGCGATGTAGAGCTTGGCGTGCGACCTGTTCTGCCCGTTGATGGCGTGTCACTTATTCTTGGCAATAATCTGGCGGGCGGACGCGTTTGGGTTGGGGAAACGCCACCTTTGATAGTTTCTAACCCGCCTCCCTATTGTGACTGTCTGGATGAGAGTGCTCCGCAAAATCCTGATGTGTTTGTTGCTTGTGCAGTGACTCGATCTGCTAGCCGGGCGCAATCTGAAGTAAAACCTGTAAGTACTGAAGGTTTTTTTCCGTTAACTGATTACCCACTGGCCGTTTCTAGGGAAGAGCTCTCGAAGGAACAGCAGAGCGTTGTAACTTTAAAAGCTCAGTATGAGCAAGTTTATGATGATGTTGATATTCGGAACCGGGCACAGGGTTATTTCATCAGAGATGGGGTATTATTGAGAAAATGGTCTCCACATGCTGGTTTTTGTGTGGGGGATCCTTTTGTCCAGGTGGTGGTGCCCGTTAAATGGCGGCCGGTAGTTTTAAAAACTGCCCATGATGGTCTTGCCGGTCATGCTGGCATTAAAAAGACGTATGACAGAATTCTTCGTTATTTTTACTGGCCACGAATCAAAAAAGATGTCGCCAGTTATGTTAAAACCTGTCATACATGCCAGTTGACTGGTAAGCCTAATCAGCCGTTAAAACCGGCGCCTCTGCAGCCCATTTCTGCCGTATGCCAACCTTTCGAGCATCTCATCATTGACTGTGTTGGGCCACTCCCTCGCTCGAAAGCGGGGAGTGAATATCTGCTAACAGTGATGTGCCAGGTCACTCGTTATCCGGCCGCGTTTCCTTTGCGTTCTATTAACACTAAGGCTATTGTAAAAGCTCTCACTCAATTTATTTCTATTTTTGGCTTACCTAAAGTTATTCAGTCCGATCAGGGAAGTAATTTTACTTCAAACTTGTTTGCCGAAGTACTTCGTCATTTGGGGATTAAACACAATTTGTCCACTGCGTATCATGCGCAAAGTCAAGGTGCGCTAGAGCGCTTCCATTCCACCTTAAAATCCTTGCTCCGGGCTTATTGCGTTGAGATGGACAGAGATTGGGAGGAGGGCCTCCCGTGGCTGATGCTGTCAGCCCGGGAAGTAACTCAACAAAGTATTGGCTATAGCCCGAATGAACTCGTTTTTGCTCATAAAGTTCGGGGGGTACTGGCTGTTTTGCACGATCAGTGGACCGATTTAGATCCGCCAGAAAAATTGTCGGATTATGTTTTGGGTTTTCGTCGACGGCTTTCGTTGGCATGGGAACTAGCTAAAAAGCAGTTGGGTAGTTCCCAGAAAAAGATGAAGCGCCTGTTTGACCGTCGCACTGAACGCCGACAGTTTAGCGTGGGAGACCAGGTTGTTGCGCTCCTCCCGGTGTTGGGATCGCCCTTTCAAGCCAAGTACACTGGGCCATATAAGGTGACGCACATTGGCAGTAATGACAATTACACTATTTTAACACCAGATCGTAAAAAGAAAACACAAGTTTGTCACGTTAATATTTTAAAGCCATATTTTAATCGACACTGTGTCACACCAATGCAGGTAAATCCTGTAGCGCTGGTTTATAGTTTTCCTGAGCACTATGCGCATCATGTGATGGATATGCAGGCGGATGAATTGAAAACACCCGATGATTGCGTGTTGCAGGGTAGGTTAAAGAATTCTGAGACTTTTAAAAAGTTATTATTCGATTTTAAACGTCTAGATGCTACTCAACAACAAGAATTAATTCAGTTGTTATCGGAGTTTCCAGTTATTTTCCGATGTACCGACACAGACGAGTGTTTTGACGCATGATATAGATGTGGGGGAAGCCACGCCTATCCGCCAGCGCTTTTATCGTGTTCCCCTGAATAAGCGTGATGTATTGAGAGCAGAAGTTCAGTATTTGCTCGACAATAAACTGGCTGAACCCTCTTCCTCTTGCTGGTCATCTCCGTGTCTTTTAGTTCGGAAGTCCGACGATAGTTTCCGTTTTTGTACGGACTATAGAAAATTAAATTCAGTAACAAAACCAGACTCCTTTCCTCTACCGAGGATGGAGGATTGTATTGATCAGGTCGGTGCTGCAAAATTCGTGACTAAATTGGATTTACTTAAGGGCTATTGGCAGGTCTACTTAAGTGAGCGTGCGAGGGAATTATCATCGTTTATAACACCTGATGGGTTATACTCCTACCGGGTGATGAGCTTCGGCCTGCGAAACGCGCCCGCAACGTTTCAGAGATTAATGAACAAAATAGTCGCGGGATTAGAAGGGGTTACCGTTTATTTGGACGATACGATTGTTGTGAGTGACAGCTGGCTGGAGCATCTTTGTCGTTTGCGCCGCCTTCTCGATCGCCTCTCGCAGGCCAACCTTACCATCAATCTCGTTAAATGCGAATTTGCAGGGGCGACGGTGACGTACCTGGGCAAGGTAGTGGGACAAGGACAGGTGCGTCCAGTGAGGGCGAAGGTGCAGGCGATAGATGAATATCCGGTGCCTGTCACTAAGAAAGAATTAATGCGCTTTCTGGGACTTGTAGGGTTTTACCGCTGTTTTTGTAGAAACTTTTCCACAGTGGTTGCCCCTTTAACTGATCTGCTTAAGTCCAAAGCTTTATTTGTGTGGTCCGAGTCTTGTCAAACTGCGTTTGATGCAGTGAAGGCGTTGCTTACGTCAGCACCAGTCATGATGGCTCCCCGGCTAGGAGAACCATTTAAGATTATGGTGGATGCCAGTAAAGAGGGAGCGGGTGCAGTGTTGGTTCAAGAGGATGATGTGGGCATCGAGCGTCCGGTTTGTTTTTTTTTCACGAAAATTCAATAGTTATCAACAGAATTATTCTACCATCGAAAAAGAAGCGCTCGCGTTAATTTGGGCTCTCCAACACTTTGAGGTGTATGTGGGAGGAGATAGTTCACCTTTAACGATTTATAGCGATCATAATCCTCTTACCTTTTTGCACTCGCTTAAAAATCCTAACCAACGGCTTATGCGCTGGTGCTTGTTTCTCCAACCTTTTCATTTGGACATTCGGCACTTAAAAGGCTCTGAGAATATAGTGGCCGACGCCCTGTCTAGGGCCCCCTTGTAAATATGGGTTTGTATTCACTTTCTTTTTATTATGTACATGTTTATGGTTTATTGTATGGAAACGTTGTTTCCTGTTTATGGGGGAGGGTGTGACGCCTGCTGCGCTGTCATTTGTCTGCCGTGTCTGTCTGTGTGTCTGTTTTGCTCCCTCTACAGATGCGCTGTAACATTGCGGGGCATAATCAGGTGGATGGGGAACACCTGAGTCTAAGTGAGCGCTCTTTTATCAGCGTCCTGCCACTGTTTGGGAGTCTGATTCTTCCGGCTAAGGGTTGGGACGGAGACCAGCGGCGTGCGAGTTGGCGGGGCGTTCTTGCCTAATGTTTGATCACAGTGGGCTTAAATAAAACTTTTGTAACGTGATTTTTGGCTTCCCCCTCTTATTTTTTACTTGTTTCGCCCCGAGGGCGTAACAATACGCCATTGACAATTATCCCATCATCAAATCAGTTCTTGAGCAACCCCTATATATACCAAAGCTGTCTTACCTGCAGCATCTCACGACTTTATCATTGGCACATCCAATCGCTGTAGCCTTGTCCAAACAGCAAATTTCCATGAGGATGACATGGCTCCTCTTGCAAACTCCAAGCCGACATTTAGCGCATCAGCACTCGGCAGAGCATATCAACAGAGTCCGTGGTCTTAACTTAGGCCCGCCACGCCGCCGCTCTTCCAGACACCAGCAACAAACCTGAGCCGCTCCCCAGTTTGGCAACCACCGGCCCAGATCAAGCGAGTGCCAGGCCGCCGCTCTACAGGCGAAGCTCCACCATCGGCCAATTCGCCATGACAGCATGAGTATGTCTCTGCAACAGCCTCGTCCATCCCCCACGCACGGAACATTTCCACTTAGTAGCGCCACTGCTCTTGGCGCCCCAAATTTAGGAATAACAAGCCTGTCCGCTCGTAAGTGTGACGTCACGCGAAGCGGCTTCCGGGTCCAAGCGCTCTAATCAACTGCATGGGGAGACTCACGAAATGGTAATATAAAGTTTACAAAGCGATTTATTACTTTCGAAAATCATGATCACATTATTATGTCTATGCCTCATACATGACGCAAGTGATTAATTTTTATAAATTGTTAAAATTTGGTATTTGTAATGCAGCAAGCCCAAAAATGGTTATGTACATTGTGTATGACTTCTTATAAACTAACTTAACGTGTAATATGTGATCATATGATCATAAACGAATAATTTCGCAACTTACTGCACGGGGAGACTCATGAAATGTTAATTATAATGTTTACAAAGTGATTTAATACTTCGAAAATCACGATCGCAATACATATATCCACACCTCATATCTGATGGCCAGAAAGTGATACATTTTAAAAAATTGTTAAGATTTTGGTATTTGTTATGCAGCAAGCCCAAATAGGATTTAGTATAAAATTAACTTTATCGTGTGATAAGAATTAAAAGTGATCATAAACGAATAAATTTCTCAACTCAAATAAGTGGCAGCTTGGACCCAGAAACAGTATTACATACGTCACCAACAGGTCATCACTTAACAATCGGACTCTTCCCTCATGCCGCTTGCAGATTAACCAGGTTTGTTAAGGCCGTGACATAGTTCCAGTGTGAGGCCGCCTCCGCTGATGTCACTAACGCCGGCAGCCCCTTCTCTCTTCTCTTTTCCTTCCACCTGTGATCCTAGGGCCATTAGTAGCACGAGCATGCCTTCGCAACGGCTCTAGCCCCCAACTTTCTTCAGGCCCTGACGCAAGTTCCAGCATGAGGCCGCTTCTGCTGACGTCACTAATGCCGGCAGCCTCTTATCTTTTCCTTCCACCTGTGATCCTATTGCCGGCAGCTAGCTCTCTGCAACTCTCACATGGTTGCCCACTGAAGCTAAGCAGGGCTGCGCCTGGTCAGTACCTGGATGGGAGACCACATGGGAAAGCTAGGTTGCTGCCGGAAGTGGTGTTATTGAGGCCAGCAGGGGGCGCCCAACCTGCGGTCTGTGTGGGTCCTAATGCCCCAGTATAGTGACGGGGACGCTATACTGCTGAGTGAGCGCCGTCTTTCGGATTAGACGTTAAACCGAGGTCCCGACTCTCTGTGAAATCCCAGGATGTCCTTCGAAAAGAGTAGGGGTTTACTCTGCCCACTGGCCTTTGTCCAGCATGGCCTCCTAACCATCCCCATATTCCAATTGGCTTCATTGCTGTCTCCTCTCCATCAATCAGCTGGTGTGTGGTGTGCGGTCTGGCGCAAAATGGCTGCCGTCGACTCATCCAGGTGGATGCTGCACACTGGTGGTGGATGAGGAGATTCCCCCCATTGTGTGTAAAGCGCTTTGAGTGCCCAGAAAAGCGCTATATAAATGTAAGGAATTATTATTATTATTATTATCCTAGGGTCATCAGTAGCGCGAGCATGCCTCCGCAAACAGCTCTAGCCCCCAACTGTCTTCAGGCCCTGACTCAAGTTCCAGCGCGAGGCCGCCTCCGCTGATGTCACTAATGCCGGTAGCCCCTTCTCTTTTCTCTTTTCCTTCCACCTGTGATCCTAGGGCCATCAGTATTGCGAGCACACCTCCGCAAACGGCTCTCGCCCCCAACTTTCTGTCAGGCCCCAATGAAAGTTCCAGCGCGAGGCCGCCTCCGCTGACGTCACTAACGCCGGCAGCGCCTCCACTCTTCTCTATTCCTTCCACCTGTGCTCCTAGGGCCATCAGTAGCGCGAGCATGCCTCCGCAAACGGCTCTAGTCCCCAACTTTTTTTCAGGCCCTGATGCAAGTTCCAGCGCGAGGCCGCCTCTGCTGTCGTCACTTGCACCAGCAGCCCCTCCTCTCTTCTCTTTTGCTTCCACCCGTGATCTTGGGCCACGTATAGATTATATTCCTTAGATTCATCGTCAAGGTACTTAACATGTAAAAAAAACTTAAGTACCTTAAGTTCCCTTAATCCTATCAATTAAGTTTTCCATAGAAATTAAATGGAAAAATCTGTGGAAATGCTCCATCATTGCCCCCTTTTTACTATTTCAACCCCTAAACCTTTCCTAATCCTGGTCATTAACCCCTTCAAGTAGTTTTATTATAAGGTTACTGCCACACAGCGACCACTCCCACTGGGGACACATACCCTATTACGTACTACTGCAAGCGCAGTGACTACTCCTACGGGAGACGTACACCATATTATTATGCACCACTGCTAGCACAGTGACCGCTCTCACTAGAGACGCACACCTTATTTATCATGCACCACTACAAGCGCAGTTACCGCTCCTACAGGAGTCACACACTTTATCATTTTGTATCATTGCAAGCGCAGTGACTGCTCCTACAGGAGTTGCACACCCTATCATTAAGTACTATTGCAATTGTACTTACCGCTCCTACTGGAGTCAGACTCCTTATCATTATGCACTACTGCAAACACAGTGACCGAGGGGGATGCACACCTTATTTCAATCTACTGCTAGTGCAGTGACCACTCCTACAGGAGACGCACACCTTATTATCATGCACCACTGCTAGCGCAGTGACCGCTCCTACAGGGGACGCATACATTAATATTATGCACCACTGCAAGTGCAGCGACCGCTCCTACGGGTGACGTACATCTTATAATTATGCACCACTGCAAGCGCAGTGACCGCTCCTAAGGGAGACGTACACGTTACAATTTTGCACCTGTTACGGCTCAGTATCTGTGCCTGTGTTTGTTTGTGTTTTTTTCTCTCTCCCTCCTTCTCTACCTATAATTTTCTTTAGGTCCGCCCTGCTCATCTACCTATTGGCTAAGCTAGATGCCAGTCATCATTACCGTTTGCGATGACATCATCATTGTCCAATCACAAGCAGGCTTCCCCACTTTAAAAGGAAGCCGGTGCAGTCGAAAGCTAGCTTGCTTTTTGCTTGCTCACTGTTGTGTGTTTGCTATGTTGGTTGACTGTGTGTTTTGCTGGATGGCTGGATGATGTGACAGTTTCTTGTGTTATGTGTGTTATAATCATATGTGCTGAAATCGATCTTAAAAAGTGTTCTAATTGTGTTTTCTCTCTGATTACCAGATATACGACATCCATGGGATTCGAGGAACAGGGTAGATGTCACGTGACCTACATGTTGCTACACGTAGGAGATACCAATGTATTATACACACTAGTTTAGAAGTGTGCGCCACTAATTGTAAGTTTTGTTTACGTTTGTATTTAGAAGTGTAGTTTAGATAGGCCGTGAAAACGCTGAAGACTTTTCTTTTTCTTTCTTTTATTAGATAGTATAGAGATTGTGGGTTCTAGTTAGAGTTGTGTTTTGTTATATTATTTTCTTTTCTTTGGCGCCACTTTTGTTCCTCCTCCCCTTTATTACAACCATTTATTTATTCTTGTTTTCTTTATCTTGTATATACTTTGTTTATCAGTTATCCACTTTGTAAAATAAATAGATTCTAAATTATAAATATTTTGGCATAATTTGGTTGTTTGTCTGCTCAATTGCCACCACCATTCATAAAAGGGTCATCATTTTTAAATGTTGCGTTAACCCTAGCCTTTCCATCTTAAATAACCATAACAGCACCACTGCAAGCGCAGTGACTGCTCCCACGGGAGACATACACCTTATTATCATGCACCACTGCTAGCGCAGTGACCGCTCCTATGGGGGACGCATACATTAATATTATGCACCACTGCAAGTGCAGCGACCGCTCCTACAGGAAATGTACATATTATAATTATGCACCACTGCAAGCGCAGTGACCGCTCCTACGGGAGACGTACCCCTTACAATTTTGCACCACTGCAAGCGCAGTGACTGCTCCCACGGGAGACATACACCTTATTATCATGCACCACTGCTAGCGCAGTGACCGCTCCTACGGGGGACGCATACATTAATATTATGCACCACTGCAAGCGCAGCGACCGCTCCTACAGGAGATGTACATCTTATAATTATGCACCACTGCAAGCGCAGTGACCGCTCCTACGGGAGACGTACACCTTACAATTTTGCACCACTGCAAGCGCAGTGACTGCTCCCACGAGAGACATACACCTTATTATTATGCACCACTGCAAGCGCAGTGACCGCTCCCACGGGAGACACACACTTGATTCCACACTACTGCTAGTGCAGTGACCACTCCTACGGGAGATGCACATCTTATTATGCACCATTGCTAACGCAGTGACCGCTCCTATGGGACGCCCGTCTCCCGTGGGAGCAGACACTCTTGCTGGAGACATTCATCATGCACCACTATCAACACAGCAACTGCTTCCTCCCAAAACACATACCTTATAACTCAACAGCACCCCTCCAAATTTTTTAGACCAGCAAATTTTGGGGGGCTTGCACATTGTCTGGCTGCTGTCCTGTAACCAATAGCGTTTTTTGGGGAGCGTTCTGGGGCCGGGCTAGATACTTCGCTCGAATCCCAACTCCTCTTTGTTTCCTGAGAAGGGGAACAACTAGAGTTGGGGTGTCTCCTCGAGCTCAGAGCCCTCCCCCTGGACAGCACGCCAAATATGCTTTATACTTAAATGAATGCTTGTGTGAACTCATGAAGTGATGTTTTGTAAGCAAATTTCGGGAGGAGCATGCGCAGAAGTTTCAGTATCAAATACGTCATTGACAATTATCCCATCATCGAATCAGTTCTTGAACAACCCCTATATATACCAAAGCTGTCTTACCTGCAGCATCTCACAACTTTAGCATTTGTTCACCACCCCGTCACCTCACCTCTTGCATTGCATTCCCGATGGGAGCGTTCTGGGGCCGGGCTAGAAACTTCGCTCGAACCCAACTCCTCTTTGTTTCCTGATAAGGGGAATAACTCAAGTTGGGGTGTCTCCTCAAGCTCAGAGCCCTCCCCCCGGAGAGCACGAGAAATATGCTCCTGCATTTATTCTGGCGCTCCTACATTTATTCTGGCGCTCCTGCATTTATTCTGGAGCTCCTGCATTTATTCTGGCGCTCCTGCATTTATTCTAGCGCTCCTACATTTATTCTGGCGCTCCTGCATTTATTCTGGCGCTCCTGCATTTATTCTGGTGCTCCTACATTTATTCTTGCGCTCCTACATTTATTCTGACGCTCCTGCATTTATTCTGATGCTCCTGCATTTATTCTTGCGCTCCTACATTTATTCTTGCGCTCCTACATTTATTCTGACGCTCCTGCATTTATTCTGGCGCTCCTGCATTTTATTCTGGAGCTCCTGCCTTTATTCTGATGCTCCTGCATTTATTCTGGCGCTCCTACATTTATTCTGGCGCTCTTTTATTTATGCAGGATGTTCAGTTAATAAATCATCTGATAATTAATACTCTGGGTGGTTATTTGTTAACTACAGGTATAGTATGAGCAGTGTGATATACCATCATTCCTGTCATCCGGGGTTTAGTATCACCCAGGGTTTACATGTTCAAGCATGAAAAGCTCTATTATGAAATAATGTGGGCTATTATGAAATATTTTAGTTATTGTTGAGTGGAGAATCATTTACCTCAGTGTCTCCAGTTTACAGTGTTGACTCTTCAGTCCATCAGAAAGCTTCTTCACTCCTGAATCCTGCAGGTCATTGTTACTCAGGTCCAGCTCTCTCAGAACACAGTTTGAGGATTGTAGAACTGAAGACAAACTCTCACAGGAATCAGCAGTGAGTTTACACGTAACAAATCTGAGAAATAAAAAAACAAATCAAATTTAGATTGTATTTTTTTGTCACTCACTTCATGTAAATAATAACTTTAATCAATCAATCAATCAATCAGTCAGTCAGTCAGGTGTTTGAATTCAGACCTCAGTGTCTCCAGTTTGCAGTGTTGACTCTTCAGTCCATCAGAGAGAAGCTTCACTCCTGAATCCTGCAGGTCATTGTTACTCAGGTCCAGCTCTCTCAGCACACAGTTTGAGGATTGTAGAGCTGAAGACAAACTCTCACAGCACTGAACAGTAAGATTACAGCTCTGAAGCCTGTGAGGGGAAAACAGAATTAATTATTTTGCATTTATCTATTAATCCAGAGCAGAGACAAAAACACTTGAATGTTGTCTTTTAGTTTGAGCAAAGGTAAAATCACTATTTGGACTCTGTAAATACTGAATTTAAAGGAGAATACAAGGCTGTAAAATAAACATAAAATTATTCTTTACCAAACAATTCACAGTTTTGTGTGATAATTAATTATTAGTTATCATTATTAAAAACTTTCTCCGTTTTCCAAACTTATGTTAACAGATTAGAGTTATCAGTTTTTAAAGGTGAGATTATATTATTGTATTGCGTTAAAAGAGAGTCAAAGTACTGAAAAGAATGTCTGAAAGTGGAGTAAACATAAACAGAACAGATATTGTGTACAGCTGGAGATCAGTGATACATATTTGATGTGAAAACAAATAGTCTGTGCTGTTTCTGCACTGCACACATATGACTCACGGGCTGCAGATGTGTTGCAAATCGATGTGTGAAATGGGCATAAGTGTGTTCATAAGACTCTTACAGTGCTCTTGTGGTGTTCTTGACCACTGGCGTCAGTCTCATCAGTGCTTCATCAGATCTTCTGTACTTTTGCAGTTCAAACTTCTCTTGAGTCTCTTCTGACATCAGGAGCACAAACACCAGACCCGACCACTGAGCAGAGGACAGATCCTGTGATGTGAGATTTCCAGAGCTCAGACTCTTCTGGAGTTCCTCCACAAAGTCATCCTTCAGTTCATTCAGACAGTGGAAGAGGTTGATGGTCCTCTCTGCTGATTTCTCCTCCTCTATTTTCTTCTTGATATAATCTGTCGTGTCTTTGAGGTTCTCAGTTTTGAGCTTCAGTTCTGGCAGAAGCTGCTTCAGGTCACTCTGATTGGACTCCAGTGAGAGACCCAGCAGGAACCGGAGGAAAAGGTCCAGGTGTCCGTTCTTGCTTTGTAAAGTCTTCTTAACTGCATCCTTATAAAGTTTAAACAGGGGCTTTGTAGAGACTTTCCATGTCAGTTCCTTTTTCCAGGAATCAAGAAATAGATTTGCTTTCTTGTCTTTGTAAGTGAAAAACACATAGAGAGCAGCAATGAACTCCTGAACGCTGAGATGAACAAAACTGTACACCTGTTCCCCTGAAATGGGGTTTTCCTCCTGAAACATTCGAGTACATAACCCAGAGAACACAGACCCTTCCTTGACATCTAGCCCACACTTCTCCAGATCTGTTTTGTAGAAAATCAGTTGTCCTTCCTCCAGCTGTTTAAAGGCCAGTTTCCCAAGCTTCAGAACAATGTCTTCAAAACACCAGGCCTTGGCTTCAGGTTCAGAATTGTTGCTGTATTTTTCTGTCATTTGTTGCTTTTGAGACAGTAAGTAGCTGGTGTACATCCCTGTGAGAGTTGTGGGTGTTTTGTCATTGCTCTCTTGACCCAACAAAGGCTGAAGAATAGTGAGAGAGATCCAGCAGAAGACAGGGATGTGGCACATGATATACAGACTCCTGGATTTCCTGATGTGACTGATGATGTTTCCAGCAACCTCAGCACTGCTGTTTTTGATGAAGTACTGCTCCTTCTGCTCAACATTGAATCCTCGCACCTCAGTCACCTGATCAATGTAGATTTGGGGTATCAGACTGGCTGCTGCTGGTCTGGATGTGATCCAGATGAGGGAAGAAGGCACAAGCTCTCTCTTTAAGAGATGTGTTACTATCTTACTCACTGTCATTTCCTTATCAACATCTGTTAATCCATCATCCTCTTTAAAGTTCAATTCAAAGCGATATTCATCCAGTCCATCAAAGATGAACATGACCTTGCCTTGTTCTTCAGGAAGAGAGCTCAGTCCTCCAGATCTACTAAAGAAGTACTTGTTAAGCAGACCTATGAGACTGTACTTTTCTTCTTTAATCAGATTCAGTCTACGGAACGGCAGTGGAAATATGAAGACTATTTCCTGATTGTCTTTTTCTTCAGCCCAGTCAAGGATGAATTTGTTGACAGAGACAGTCTTTCCCACTCCTGCGATCCCCAGTGTCAGGACTCTTCTGTTTTGTTGACCTGTGTCAGGCTGAACTTTAAATATGTCATTACACTTCAGTGGTTTATCCTTGGCTGTCTGATCATTGTGTTTTGACTCTATCTGTATCACCTCATGGTCATTCTCTCTTCCTCCAGTCTTGTTCTCCACCACATATAGATCAGTGTAGATATCATCCAGCTTCTTCTGGTGACCCGTCTGTGAATTACCAAGCAATATCTGCTCATATTCCTCTTTAAATTTCTTCTTTAGTTTATGGCTAATGCTTGTGTAATTAAGATGAGGAGTTTTACAGTTCTCTGAAGCTGCACCTTTACAAGGGAGAGGAAAAAACTATTAAAGTAAAACATGATTATGCCCTCGTGCTTCCCTTTATGAAAAAAAGAACAATTACACATAAACAAATTTAGATGAATGAAGACAAACAATAAATGTTGATCATGTGAAATACAGGCACTGATTTGCATGCATTAGCATTACGCTTGACCATCACTGTTGTCCATAGCAATGTTAAATTTAAGACTTCAACTGAAACTCATCTGAAACTGTACAATAAATGTTATGACAATACATCTGACTCAAAAACCACTGCTAGGACAGGGTTTTAACATGGAATCAAATGACCACATTTCTAAATTTTGAGAGGGAATTAAACAGTACCTTGCTGCTGTGTCTTCTCCAGCTGATCAGCCAAGTTATTCTGCTTTATTTTCCTCAGGGTGTCCACTGTGGTCTTCACAGCTCTTTCTGATCCAAAACATGACACCATCTTATCCACAGTCTTCAACCTGTCTGCATTCTCCATTTCAGCTCTTGAAATCTCTTTATGGTGATCCACTAAGCACCCCTGAAACTTCTTTAGTTCAGCTTCTACCAGTCCATCCAGTGAGTCGTCGAGCAGCTGTTTAACATTGGCCATGGTGCTTCACCCACTCACAGCTACAGGACAAGAGCAACAACATCTGCATTAGTTTCACAATTAACATATGGACCTAAGCAGTTACTTATTAAGTAAATAATAAAATTAACCTCAGAGTAGAAATTTGACATATCAAAATTGACAATTTTAAAAATGGTCACTCTTTTAAGTGGCTCTTACTAACCAGGAATAATGTAGATGTTTGTTTGTAAACCTAACTTGTGTCTTTGGCAGAAGCTCTGTAGCTCTTCTTCCTTAATCATCATACAGTAGTGTTTATTTAGATGTTTAACTGGTAAAACCACAACCATTTTAGAAAACTAAGAAAGCCAGTTTAAAAAAAAAAAAGACTTCAGATGACAGGTGAGACCGGTGGAGTTTCACACACATTTGACAACTGTTAAAAGCATGCTATTCTTAGGTATAAATGCTCATCACTGTGGAGGTACCCTAAAAGGTAACTTTCTGTACCTCTAGTTTATATCTCAAAATTCATATGGGGTACAAAATAAGGGCCTATTGTGTACCTTTAAAGGTACAGTTATATTTAATGTACCTTGTTGGTGCATTTTTTTCTGACAGTGTTGTAGAATTCTAAAAAAAATGTCCCCAGAGAGGGTGCCAGATCCTCCAGAATTCCCTGAATGGCGGGCGCAAGATCCTCTAAAACTCTCCAAATGTTGGGCACCGGATCCTCATGATTCCTACAAACGGCCAGAGCTGCCACCTGAGTCTGAACCTAAGCCCCAGACTTACTACAGCTCCACGCTCCAGGCCCTTCACAGCTCTACGTTCCAGAGTTCCATGCTCCAGACAGACCTGTTTCACCGCCTTTTTGACCTGTGTTAGGAGCATCTGGAATCCCCTCCTAGAGGTGGGATTTGTCACGATCACCACTGTCACTCATAGATCACTGGAGAACATTTACTTTCACTCAGACTACAATTCTGCCACCATATAAACTACAACTCCTGTCACCACACACACACTTGTTCCAGTTTTCCTTTGATTACACACACAGCTGGGAGCTGCTCATGGACTGATTACACAGACTATATATATACAGCACACACACATACTTTGCTGAATATTGTTTGGATTAACATTTCTAAGCGTTTCTTGTGTCTAGTCTCTATGTGTTCCACTCTTGCCTTGTTTTATTGTTTATTCTGCCCACTGCCTGTCTTTGACCATCTGCATGTAACCTGAAAACGCTTGCAGACTTCTCTGTATGCATCTGTTTGTCCCTGTTTTGACTGCCTGCCTGACTACTGTTCTTAGTAAAATGCATGTGGATCCTAAACTCCGTTGTCCAGCACCCTTGAATTACAGAGGGTAAAAAGAAAATTCCAGACTATGCCATTCCAGAGTATTAAACTGTTTTCTATCATTACAACTTTGTACAATGAACACAGGCAAGCAGAACAGGCCCGGCACCAGGATGTCATAACTGAGGGGGCATTAATCCCATAGAGGGGCACTAGACTAGATATTTTTTACAGTAATTGCACTAGACCTGCTGATTTTTGGTCCCTCTTCTTCCTTTCATTTAGGCTATTTATTCACTTATTTATTATTACTTTGCATTACTGCTTAAGTTACTGACTTAAGGCAGTAATATACTTCTTATACTACTACTAATAATAATATGTATTCCCTATTATTTATTTTATCAATGAAGGTTAATGCAACACTGTTTAATAATGCAGACGGATCATGGCTTCAGTGCCAAATAAATGCTTTAAATTATATTTTATTCTCTTTTTTTCTTTCCGCTTTTTCAAATAGTATAAATGTTTAAACTTTTAGGTAAAGACTTCATACTATGCCCACACATGCAAGCTAACCCACTATTCGTATAACCAGTAAATAAATACAGTGAAATCAGCATTACCTAAGTAATTAATTACATTTTGGCATGGATAACACGGAAATCAATAGGCTATATAACATTTTTCATAGTTAAAAGGTAAAAAATAAAGATTTATGTTAGGCCATCATGAGTGAGGTTTTTTGTTTGTTATATCGTCCGATTGGCATTTTAAAAAAAAACCTCATAAGCCATTAAGGCCTTTTTAATAATGTTTTCAGGTTACATTTTCATTTTTTGGCCCATGAGCAACAAGTCAAAATAAAATCGATATGCTAACTGTATTTTAGCCATTAAAATATGCCTACAGTAGATATTCTTGTGTTTAATTTTGCCTCAGCAAATATCAGTATAGCCTAAATAACATATTTTTAAAGATTATCATGCAGCCTACCTGCAGCGAAAGTGAGAGGTTGATCCACGGCAAGTTCACTTACTCACGCACTATACCTATTTCATGTATAACTGTAAGCTTGACTTGGCAGGCCGATCATCTTTAAACTCAAAAGGCATTAATTCAGTGTCCTAACTCGAGACTGCTGCTGCTAATGGGATGTTTCTTAACACAACAGTAAAATTGGCTTTAGCAATTTCAAAATGAAAGCAAACATTCAAAATGTTTCCACATATTGTCAATTTTATCAGTTCATTTTAATATATCAATAATAATGAATATAATAGCTTATAATAATCATTATAGTGTAGATTACTGTGGGACTGTGCTGTGAACTAAACATTTTTATAAGGCTACATATCCCCTAACTGAAAAAAAAAAACTATTGTGAAAATGACTGGCAGTTGCGTTTCTGCTAAAATTAACTTAACAGCAAATTTATTCTGCATTTTTTTCCTTTTAGAGCTCAGGAGAGTTGTATTTCAAGAATTAGTTAACCAAAACATGAAATGAATAAAGCTGCTCACCTTCATGCCATACACTAGTCCAGTTTTCTAGAGTGCAACTTAGCTGCAGCATGTGTACTTTAAAGGCTATATCCAAGCGCACCCTGACCTTACGCGGGGACCAGATCTCTCCGCTGTTGAAATCATGTTTACAATCCTCATAATTTAAATGCTATTTCATATTATAAAATATCTAAATGTGTGTTCTGATGGTTGGAATGATGGGAGTGTTTAGCAGGTCGTACACCAGAAGCGCCGCGACACAATGCACACATGACAGTTAAAAGTATCACACACCAGACGCGCACATTCTGTGGCGTGACAGGAATATGAACAATGTCCTGAGTCATGGCTGGGCGATGTCCAGCCTGATGTAGATAGCCAGGATGAGTGCATCTGTACTCTTTACTGTCAAGCAGAGTTTTAATGGAAAAATAAAGGAGCTTATTAAAAAAGTGGTTCACTTTGCCTTAAATTTGACCAGTGGACATTCATCTTACTGAGGGAATTTATTGATTAAGCTGTGAAACTTGACGCATGAGCTTACGCTTCCAGTCTGACGCATTCGCGTGTGGAAGTCTGAATGGAAGTTTATAGGGAGAAAAGTTTAGTGTGACGGCAGCTTTATTCCTAAACTACTAATTAGCAGCAGGTGTTTATCATGATGAAGATCTGTCCTGCCTTACTGTAGTGTTGCTGAAAGTACCAGAGATCGCCACTGTCTAAAACTTATCCAAGTTACAGCTTATTGTGGTCTTTTAGAAGAGCTTTATCATTGTTGTTGTGATCCTTCTCTCTGTGTGGGAAGCTGTAGGGATGTGGGTGCCATTTAATTTCTGTAAACCCCTTTTCTCTTGATTATATTCAGGGATTTAGTGTATCTTTCTTTTTTTCCCGTCAGTTTAAATAGTTTTACTCCCTCTAGTTAAAGACTGCTTTTGCTTGTTTGTTTTTATACTTCAAATTTTACTCTTAGCATTTGTGCTTTTGGTAAACCACTAGAACAAAAATGTTTGTCATGTGGGGCAGAGGACTGCTACTTGCTCACCTCAACTCAGTTCACTTTACTCTTTTTCTCTGTTACTCTCTTACCTTAGACATTTGGCATCTGGGACAACCACAATATAAATAACACCACTTAATCTCGGGTTATTACTAAACCTGGAAAAGTGATCAGTTATATTTCTGCATTACAGCAAAAAACTAAAATATTACAGTAATTGCTTTACTTTACTGTGTTGCTCTTAACACTGATATTATAGACAGACAGACAGATAGATAGACAGATATGTATATAAATAAATAAATAAATATATATATATATATATATATATATATATATATATATATATATATATATATATATATATAAATATATATATATATATATATATATATATATATATATATATATAGATGGATAGATAGATAGATACCCTGCTGAAAAATCCAGCTTAAATCAGCCTAGGCTGGTTGGCTGGTTTTAGCTGGTTGACCAGCCTGGTTTTAGAGGGGTTTTGGCTATTTTCAGGCTGGTTTCCAGCCAATTCCAGCCTGGTCTTAGCTGGTCAGGCTGGAAAATGACCAGCCAAATCCAGCTAAAACCAGCTTGACCAGCCTGGTTTAAGCTGGATATAGCTGGTTTTGGGTGGACTCCCAGCTTGGCTAGGCTGGTCAAGCTGGTTTAAGCTGGTCATCTCCCAGCCTGACCAGCTAAGACCAGGCTGGAAATGTCTGGAAACCAGCCTGGAAGTGGCCAAAACCCCTCTAAAACCAGCCTGGTTGACCAGCTAAATCCAGCCAACCAGCCTAGGCTGGTTTAGGCTGGATTTTTCAGCAGGATAGATAGATAGATAGATAGATAGATAGATAGATAGATAGATAGATAGATAGATAGATAGATAGATAGATAGATAGATAGATAGACGCACACATGATGAATGTACCAATGCTCTGAAGTACAGTACATCTGAGAAAGTACTGCTAATCAACCTTCTCCTGAAACTCATCAGGACATTTAAAGCCCCTATTATACATTAAAGAGGTCATGTTTTGGTTTTGGGGCACTCCAACAACAGTCTGAGATACTGTATGCATGCAACGTCAAAAAACACTCTCATTGTCTTATAATATGCATTTATTGTTACATAATTATCCCAACGATGGGCATCACATTGGCGCAGTGGGTGGCACGGTAAATTGTCCTAATATATGAGTGTGAATGAGTGTGTATGGATGGGTTGCAGCTGGAAGGGCATCCGCAGTGTAAAACATATGCCAGATAAGTTTGTGGTTCATTCCATTGTGGCAAACCCAGATTAATAAAGGGACCAAGCCAAAAAGAAAATAAATGAAAGAATATCTCAAAGACTCCTATATGACTTGCTCAGTGATTTATTGTGTTATTCCCTAACCCCTCCTTAGCGCGATGCTAATCTGTGCTGATTGGTTCGATGACCCAGTCTGTTGTAATTGGTTGACTGTGTTCAGCGCAAGACAAAGAATCATCCACCATGGCTTATCAGCAATTTTGAAGTAGTCAGAGTGCAGAGTGTGTGTGTGTGTGAGCCCAATGCAGGAGTGTGTTAAAGCAATGCAGTCAAACTCCAGCATATTGCTCCATACTTAATCATGACACACATTAAGTATTAATCCACACTGCGGCAAAAGCTGAACTATTTTTAAATTTAAAAGCCACACGTGTGTAGGAACAGCTGACGGTGGCCATAGCAATGACAAACGGCAGAGGATCGCGAGCTCGTTTAAATCCGTAAAAGAAGTGGCACACCTTACGTTTTCAACTTGGCTTTAGACGTGAAATGAGAATGTAAAGAGTTAACCTGATACAGTACAAGCCACGTGGAATGGCTACAAGTAACAAAACACAATTAAATACATAATTTGCAAGCTTGAGTAAACAAAGAGGCAGCCATTTTAAACCCACCAACTTACACTTGTGAAATGGAGGAAGAAACTTGTCCATGAACTGTGTACTGTAAAGTTCCTGCCAAGCTCTGACAAAGTCCCATACATCAATAGTCTTTACTGATCCTTCCTTTAACAAACAGCTAACGAATCCTCCGTTGTAAGAATGTCGATTACTGAAGCACTCATCAGAAAAATGATGGGAACACAGCACAAGGCTGGAGCTATAATGCTGACTCTTCACAGCCTCATCTTTGCGTAGAAAAAATAACACAAACTTTCCCTCACTCTTCAGAGCACAGCGTCTTCGAGACATGATTCAGCCGAGATCTGCTGCAGTGTGTGTCTTCCTCTTTTTCTTTCTACAGTGTTTGTGGGCAGGGCCGGGGGTTTCAATTTTCCCGGGTCTGCGCGCACAACAAATCAGCGGGTGTGATAAAGTCACATTAACTGTCACCGCTGGGAAAGCAGCACTGGCATTCACACACACACATTCTCGTACGCACACGCACATTCTCACGCACACACATACTTGCAAACACACACACACAGACGCGCTGACACGCAGACATACTCACAGGCCCACTTACCTCATTCATTCATCATAATGTTCCTCCCTGCCATTGCCGCTATCGGAGGAGCGGGTGCACACGCGATCTCGATAGCAAATGGTCATATTTCCATAAATCCACTCCCCGCAATTCATAAGTCATCCATAGGCATTTCATACACCTCCACTTCACCTGTTGTGTTGTCTTCTCTGTTTGGTGTTTGTCTGTGTGGGCGTAGTCAGGCTTCCGGTCGCGATCGGTCAAACCGAGCACATAGGAAGTGCCGGTTTAAGAATGAATGGGATTGTGTGCGCATGCGCACTGCGAATCGGAAGCTGACGAAACCATTATGTCTGTTAAATAGGTGTTTTGTGTTCATGAAGTGTGTATTATGTGTTTACTTGTATTAAGAAAATGTATGTTTTGTTGTTAATTATATATTAAGGATTTTTTCTTTGTGTTTAATGTGAAGTGTGGCTAGAATGTCAAGTTATTTAATGTTTGTGTATTTGTACGTTTTAATACTTACCTGTTGAATGGTTTAGCCCACAAACGGGCGAGAGTTTGGGCTATATAAGCCAGAGCCCAACTTTCTTACAACACTTGTTAACCAAGTCGATGCAAGAGTGCTACTGTGGTGCCTCAAGCAAGTATATTGTGGATACCTCATATTATCGTTATTATTATTATTTTTGTAGATATATTTGGAGTACATTTTTGCAGATTTTATTTTCCTGTTTGTTGTTTCTTTGGTACTTTTTATTACTATTTTTTTTGTTAGCACTTGTATATATCTTCACTGTGGATGGACTTTTTGGCACTGTAAATAAATATCACCTTGCACGGCAGTGCTTTGCGAGTAAGCCATCATCTTTTTTTTACGAACTCACATTTCTTCCCCCTTGAAGACGAGTTGGTGGGCTCGTTTTCATCACATCTGGTGGCAGCGGTGGGATGGCTACTCGCAAGACAGCGCCAAAAGGCCGAAAACCGAAGATGGGTTTACGGTCCCAAGTGAAGGTAGCATCAGAGGAAGGGGCTGATTGGAATTTGGTGGTGACAACGGAGGATGAGGAGGGAGCCACAAGTCGTCCCAGAGTCTCCTCAAAGTCCAGCTCAACCCCATCCAAGCCAGTTACTTCTGATGCTACAGCTGGTGAGGGAATGTATTCCCTGATGCGGAGATTTCTGGACTCTCAAGAGGAGAGAGAGGACCGATATATGCAGGAGCTCCGAGGTCTTCGTGATTCCATTCTGCAGTCAATACGTCCTGCGGAGACTTCCATTGATGCAGAGAGTGCACGAATGGAGCTACCGACACCCGCAACAAAGGTATCCACAAAACACAGAACAGCCTATGTCCATGACTCTCCAAATGTCACAGTGCCAAGAGTGCCGATGCAGTGGACTGAGCCAAAGATGCCAAGCTTCCAGCAGGGGGAAGATATTGAGAATTATCTTCAGCGGTTCGAGCGTCTGGCCAGAACATGGAGGTGGCCTAAGGAGGAGTGGAGCTACCGTCTGGTTCCGTTGCTGACAGGACAAGCACTGGAGGCATACCTAGCAATGGACGAGGAAGAGGCTGAGGTCTATGCGGATCTGAAAGAAGCACTGCTGGAGAAGTTCAACATCTCTCCAGAGACATACCGCCAGCGCTTCAGATCGTCTACAGTTCCAGTGGGAGAATCGCCGACAGAGACCTACCACCGACTAAAGAACCTGTACAAGCGATGGGTCCAACCAGAGGAGCACTCCTAAGAGGAGATTGGCGAGGTCATCATCCTGGAGCAGCTGCTTCGGGTGCTACCCTACGACGCACGCACCTGGGTAAAGGAGCACGAGCCAAAGTCAGGAAAGGCAGCAGCACGGTTGGCTCAGCAGTACCTGAACGCACATCGTGGCGGGCTCCGTACTCAACCACATAAAGGTACTGTACGTCACACATTACATAACACTGGTTCTGAGAGGGGTCGTACTGAACTGTCGGACAATGCACAAACCCAAAAACCTGCAACAAAAGACTTGATTTGCTTTTACTGCCAGCAGCTGGGTCATAAAGCATCGGTGTGTCCTGCTCGTAAAGGTAAACTTACGGGTTTTTGTTATGTGCCAAGAGAAGGGGACTGTGATTTTGACTCTGTGGGGGAGGGTCATAATGTATATAATGTTACTGTGAACGGACATGAACTAAAAGCACTCTTAGATACTGGAAGCTCTTTGTCAATGATGAAATCACGTTTTGTACATTATGTTAGCTATGAAAACACCACCTCTGTTCAATGTGTACATGGGGACATAAAGCAGTATCCCCGAGCTGAGGTCATGGTTGAGGTACAAGAACAAATGTACTTGCTTAATGTTGCCGTAGTTGACAATTTACCCGCTGATATGATTCTAGGAAGAGACTTTCCAGTACTGTATGAACTTTTGCAACCCACCATCAAAGACTCTGAACGTTCTATTGCTACTGTTAATGTGTCATGTCCAGCTCTTACAAGAGCACAAGCCAGGGCAGGTCTACAGCCCTTGCCAGACTTGGATAGTAGTCTGTTGCAGGGCGGGACCAAGGGCCCTAGGAAGTCAAGACGCTAGCGGCGTCTTGAAAAGTACCTAGGAACTCCAGCCTCTGAATCCTCAGGAAAGGGTCTCAAAGTTGATGGCTGGAAGGTCCCAGGGAATATTACACAACTTCAAAGAGAAGATAAAACCTTAAAACCCTTATTTATTAAAGCTGAGTCTGAACAAACATCAATTTTATGCAATGAGGTATATGTAGTAGAGAATGGTGTGTTATATGTGAGAACAAATTATGTGTTGCGTTTAGTTGTGCCATCTTGTTGTCGTCCTCTTGTTCTTCACCTTGCACACACTGTTCCATGGACTGGTCACCTAGGCCAACAGAAAACATGCACGCATTAGCTCACGATTTTACTGGCCCACACTTTATACTGATGTACAAACACACTGCAAAACATGTGCCGTCTGCCAAAAGACAAGTGCTGTGTCCCAGCGGGGCAGAGCACCCCTGCAACCTCTCCCTGTTATCTCTGCACCTTTTAGGCGGACTGCCATAGACATTGTGGGGCCATTGGAAAAGAGCAGTGCTGGACATCGTTACATCCTGGTGGTCAGTGACTACGCCACAAGGTATCCTGAGGCCTACCCACTCCGTTCTATTACAACACCCAAGATCATCCATGCCTTGATTCAGTTGTTTTCCAGAGTTGGCATACCTAAGAAGATACTTACCGACCAAGGAACAAACTTCACATCACGTCTGATGGGGCAGCTACACAAGCAGATGGGCATCACCGCCATAAGAACAACGCCATATCACCCACAGACAGATGGACTTGTCGAGCGGTTCAATCAAACTCTCAAGAACATGCTGCGGAAGTTCGTTGTAGACACGGGCCGAGACTGGGATAAGTGGTTACCGTTTGTTCTCTTTGCTTACAGAGAAGTGCCCCAGGCATCGACGGGCTTCTCACCATTTGAGCTCCTTTATGGATGGCAGGTACAAGGACCCCTAGACTTGCTGAAGAAGGACTGGGAAGGAGAACCTGCATCGAAGAAGGAGGAGAGCGGCATTGTGCACTATGTGCTAGAGATGCGAGACCGTTTGGAGAAGTACAGAGAACAAGCCAAAGAAAATCTGCTAGAAAAACAGCAAGCACAGAAGAGATGGTACGACCAACATGCCAGACTGAGACAATTCAAAGAGGGACAAAAGGTGCTTCTACTTTTACCAACTTCAACTAACAAGTTACTGGCTAAATGGCAGGGGCCATACACTGTGATCAGCAAGATGGGGCCGGTAACGTATGAAATTCATCATCCAGACAAGGGGAAGACCAGGCAGACCTACCATGTCAACCTATTAAAGGAGTGGAAGGAGCCACCCGGTAAGGGACCAGAAACAGCCCTCCTGGTGAGGAAGGTGGAGGTATAAGAGGATGTGGAAGAAGAGGATATGGAGGATGTAAAGAGACAGCCGTCTGTGGTGAATCTCACTCACCTAGAAGACTCCAAAAGGGAAGAGCTGCAGAACCTCCTAAATCTGTTTCCTGCTTTGTTCTGTCAGAGGCCTGGACGGACTGAGCTAACCCAACACACCATCCACCTTTCTGATCCAACACCAAAACGTCAACGTCCCTACCGGGTGCCTGAGAGGCTGGTGGAACCCTTGAAAGAGGAGATAAAGTTGACAAAGGAGCTAGGAGTGATCGAACCATCAACGAGTGAAACGAGCAGCCCAATAGTGATTGTTCCCAAGAAAAATGGATCCTTGCGTGTCTGCATCGATTTCCGCAAGCTCAATGCCCAGTCCAAGTTTGATGCATACCCGATGCCAAGAATTGATGATCTGCTGGAGAAGATAGGTCAAGCCAAATATATTACCACGCTAGACTTATGTAAGGGATACTGGCAGGTAGCCCTCAATCCGGAGTCCAGACCATACACTGCTTTCCGAACACCATTTGGATTATTTCACTTCACAGCCCTTCCTTTTGGCCTTCATGGGGCACCAGCCACCTTCCAAAGGCTAATGGATAGAGTCCTTCAGGGTTGTGAAGACTGGGCGGCTGCATATTTGGATGATGTGGTAATTCACAGTAATTCTTGGACTGAACATCTACAACATCTTCAACAGACACTCAAGAAGATAGCAGAAGCAGGACTCACCTTAAATGTGTCTAAATGTGAGTGGGCAAAGCAAGAGGCCAATTACCTCGGATACCACCTGGGCAATGGACAGCTTAAACCTCAGATCGACAAGGTAGAGGCGATTTGCAGGAGCCCACAGCCAAAGACCAAGAAGGAAGTGAGATCGTTTCTAGGACTTGTAGGATGGTACAGAAGATTTGTCCCAAACTTTGCCTCTATCGCTGCTCCTTTAACAAACTTGTTGTCTAAGTCAGTCACAAATCCTGTTCCATGGTCCAATGACTGCGAAAAAGCTTTCAAAACCCTGAAAGAGAAGATCTGTTCCAGTCCAGTCTTACAGAGTCCTGACTTCACAAAAAGATTCCTAGTACAAGTGGATGCTTCTGCAACAGGAATAGGATCTGTCCTTGCCCAAGGAAATGCAGAACAACAAAAACCTGTTGTTTTCCTCAGCCGCAAGCTACTGCCAAGGGAGACAAGATATTCTGCAATTGAAAAAGAAGGTCTTGCAATCAAGTGGTCTCTGGACAGTCTACGTTATTACCTCCTAGGCCGAGAGTTTGATCTGGAAACTGACCACCGGGCCCTTACCTGGATCCAGTCCATGAAAGACCACAATGCCAGAGTCACCCGATGGTACCTCGCCCTGCAGCCATACCACTTTAAAATACGCCATCGACCGGGTACACTCAAAGTGGTAGCCGACTACCTGTCCAGGTTCCCGGCCAGTACGCGGCTGGGAGAGGGGGAAGGTGATGTGATAAAGTCACATTAACTGTCCCCGCTGGGAAAGCAGCACTGGCATTCACACACACACACACACACATTCTCACGCACACACATACTTGCAAACACAAGTATATTGTGGATACCTGATATTATCGTTATTATTATTATTATTATTTTTGTAGATATAATTGGAGTATATTTTTGCAGATTTTATTTTCCTGTTTGTTGTTTCTTTGGTACTTTTTATTACTATTTTTTTGTTAGCACTTGTATATATCTTCACTGTGGATGGACTTTTTGGCACTGTAAATAAATATCACCTTGCACGACAGTGCTTTGCGAGTAAGCCATCATTTTTTTTTTTACGAATTCACATTTCTTCCCACCTTGAAGACGAGTTGGTGGGCTCGTTTTCATCACAGCGGGGCTTGAGTTCCATATTAATATCATGTCTATATGGCTAAAGATTTGTTACCCCAATATTCATTTGATCAAATTGACTCTTTCATAGATGACCAGCCTGGTTTAAGCTGGATATAGCTGGCTTTGGGTGGACTCCCAGCTTGGCTAGGCTGGTCAAGCTGGTTTAAGCTGGTCATCTCCCAGCCTGACCAGCTAAGACCAGGCTGGAAATGTCTGGAAACCAGCCTGGAAGTGGCCAAAACCCCTCTAAAACCAGCCTGGTTGACCAGCTAAATCCAGCCAACCAGCCTAGGCGGGTTTAGGCTGGATTTTTTAGCAGGATAGATAGATAGATAGATAGATAGATAGATAGATAGATAGATAGATAGATAGATAGATAGATAGATAGACGCACACATGATGAATGTACCAATGCTCTGAAGTACAGTACATCTGAGAAAGTACTGCTAATCAACCTTCTCCTGAAACTCTTCAGGACATTTAAAGCCCCTATTATACATTAAAAAGGTCATGTTTTGGTTTTGGGGCACTCCAACAACAGTCTGAGATACTGTATGCATGTCTACATGGCTAAAGATTTGTTACCCCAATATTCATTTGATCAAATCGACTCTTTCATTGATGACTCAATAGTTTTAAACACTGTGCACTTACAGATTTAAGCCTAAGCTGGATATTTCACCTTAGACCTTTGGTACACACTTCATGGAAGCTCATTTTCAAAAACCCATGATATGAGCTCTTTAATTCACTGCTTTGTCCTTCCCCATCATTTTCTTGTCAGCTGAAGATTTTGCTAAATTCTTTTCTGGTAGGACTGAAACCATTAGTGGTACATTTTAGCCTGTATCCACCGTGTACTATGGTACACTTTTACGGCCATTTCCACTGTCAAAGGGTACCTAAAAGCAAACCGTACCATTTCACTTTATGGTCACTCTTTGTAAAGGGTTCCAACAAGCCCAAAGGGTACCATAAGGCGGAGCTAGAAGCGCAGCTGAACACTATTGGTTTACAGAGATACGTCTCGCAGGAGAATGAAAACAAAGCACCATTTTTTAAAAACACAGCCGAGACGATACATCGTAATAATATATAACTTTAGATATAATAACAAGCCATGATCGGACAAAGCTCAAACAAACCTTGTTGTCATCTAGGTATACAGCCACAAAGCCAAAAAGAACAAAATTTGATGTTTTATGACGCCGTCTAAAAGTGTGAACGGGTTCACTTTCATCAGAGAGCTTGTGATCGCATCTATATTTGGAATATTGAACTACTTGAGCTCATATTAATAAGGTGCTTGTGATCATTGAAGCTCTCTGAGATCTGATCCTTTTAGAAAGAGACAAACGCGAGACTGAAGTGTGAAAAAAACAAAGGATAAGCCGGAAAAAAACAGCAGCAAATGAAGCGTCTCCAACCTAAAACATGAACAAACTGGCATATTTAACTATTATCATCACCTTCTGAACTATTATGAACTTAGAATGACGGAATAACATTCTAACAGGGGTTTAGGGCTGATAGTGGAAAAAATTCCTGAGCCTGAACTTTTTTTCCTTGCCCCTGAGGTGAGTAGGGGTGGGTATGCAACGCACTTTTAACACATAACTTGTGGGCCCCTGGGCCCAAATATATTAACAGCCTATGTGTAACCCTGATCATCATTATTGTCAAGTGGCTCTTTTTAGACACATGCCAGTAATGTCAGTGACACATGCCAGTGTCAGTGATCTTGTGACATGTGCCAGTAGGTGTCAGTATAAGCATGTTATAAGCACATTAATCTTATAAGTCTCTTTGCCTTAATATTTAAAAATCATTAGGCAAATGACACCTGTTATCTTACATGCATATATGTTATGAGTTTTAAACATGCATTTTATTATAACTTTTTAAAGGATATTATTTAAAATACCTTAAAATGAAAATAAGTTAAAGAGCCCATATTATACATGAAATAGGGTCATATCCTGGTTGTAAGGGTCTCCAACAACAGTCTAATATGCATGCAAGGTCAAAAAACACTTTCATGGTCTTATAATCTGCATTTATTTTTAGCTAATTATCCCAGCGACTCCTGTATGAATCGTCCAGTGATTCATTTGTTCCCAAACCCCTCCTTCGCGCGGAGCTAATCTGCGCTGATTGGACCGATGACAGTCTGTCGTGATTGGTCGACTGCCTTCAGTCAGAGAGGGAAATGGCCAATAGCTAATCAGCAATTTAAAAAGTAATCACAGTTCATACACGCTCGATAGTGTAGGCGTGGAGTTTAGCTGCCACACTATGGCGAGTGGATAGTGCCACGGATAACCGAACGAAGGAGACAGTCGTGTACTGGCCATACCACACACACACAAAAACACACACACACCTCCGGATGACAACGCTCCCGCTTCCGCCCGCACCCGCCAGGTTTTAGCCTGAGAACCCGCTCCGTTTTCTGCCCGCCGCGCCCGGTCCCGCTAGAGCGGAGAACACAACCAAAAATCACCCAGTATACAGTCCAGACAGCCAAGTATAAACACACACACACAGCACAAAGCTCGTTCGTTCGTTCGTTCGTTCGTTCGCTCTCTCTCTCTCTCATACGCGCGCGTGCGCACTAACACACACACAAGCACCACGCAGACTCTCTTTCTAATTCGCATAGCAAAATCCGTGATATTGCTAGACAGCCCGCTCCCGTCCCAAATTAAACCCGTTACCGACCGCTCCCGCGATTTATTCGGAAATTTATTCCCGCGGCTGTCCCCGCGCCAGATTTCTGCGGCGCGGGAATAAATTTCCGAATAAATCGCGGGAGCAGAACTCTAGCACGGAGCTCCATAAACAAACAGCACGCGTCGCGTTTTTAACGTGACTTTGCACGCGATAAGATAATATATCCAGATAACCTGATACAGTACACGCGGTTACAAGTAACAAATCACAACTAAATACATTTGCAAGCTGGAGTCAACGAGGCAACAACTTTAACCGCACGTACTTACACTTGAGAAATGGAAGAAACCCATCCTGACGTCCATCAGTTACTCTTTACTGATCCTTCCTTTAACAAACTCAGATGAAGTATTCTTTGTAGCATGTAGCTTCCAGAAGTTTCCAACTGCTTGGCTATAATGCTGATGTTTCATCTTTGGGTAGAGACTCAATATAATGTCCATCTGCAGTGTGACTTCAATCGACCGGCATGTTTGTGTGCGTGTGTTTGTGGGTGTGCGTGTGTTTGTGTGTGTGTGTCTGGGTTACTGCGTCAGAGGGCGGGGCCTCAGGTTTGAAATCTCCCGGGTTTGCGCGTGCACGTGAATAACTTGGTTTCGTTCGTACGTCATGGCGAAACACCTAATGAGTCGGTATCAAGGCGACTCGTTCGAAGCACTATGAGTCGACTCTTTTATAGATGAATCAACCGTTTTAAACACTGTATTCTTACATATTTAAGCCTTAGCTGGATACTTCACTTCACTTAGAGCTGTGTTACACACTACATGGAGGGGAATTTTCAAAAACCCATAATATGGGCTCTTTAAATAATAAAATAAATGAATGAATTAAAAACATAGAGAAGTCCATATTGTAGGGAACAAAGGAACTGCCAGGATGCAATAATATACAGTACAACAGATAAGTGTAACCCCTCCCATACATAAGCATGCCACAATAAATTTGACTGACATACTGTCAAATGACTATATTACGTACGGAAGTATGACTACGAATACATAAAATAAATGCGTTTAAATTAAAACATCGTGGAGTAGCTCAGCAAATAAACTAACTTGCGACGCGATAAATTAGGTTAAAAGTCGCGTAATGATTAAATATGGTTTTGCTAGTGTTAATTAATGTCATAAGCTTCGCTGGGTGTCGATGTCACTGCAGTGACATGCAGCGCGACACTCTGAGTGACACAGGTCACTAGGTCACTACACATGCCACTAGCGAGTGACACATGACAGTGGAAAACCGGACGTGCCACCGGAATGTGCCAGTGTCATCTGTACGTCAGATGTCGTGTCACTCCATGTTAAAACTGCTACTGTGAATCCGCGTTCAAGCGCACACAATAAGCTAAAACTCGCCCCAAGCACCGGCAAAAACAAATAACAATGAATGTGTCGAGGAAAGTGTAAGGACATATCTTAATTATTTATTAATAAACTTATTCTGAGTCAGTGTCGCAAAGATCCTGATTGGCAATCTCCTCTTGGACTCGCCTTTAGAAATTCATCTTTACGGATTACATGAAGGACTTTTTTTGTTTTCGATTTGTTTTATTTCGTTAAGTAATAATTTAAAGCTTTCTATAAATATATTTATTATGTCTGTGAGGCATATACATTTTGCTTCATTTTGTTAAGCGCTCCTGTCAAAAACCAGACGACAGAAAGCGCATAGTTTTGGTTTTCTTTATTTTATAAAAATGCTGTAACGTTTTTTGATGTATTACTCGTACTTTGTGAGCAAAAATGACGGATAACTTTAAATTGCTCCCACTGAAAAAATGCAAGTGATTGCTCTGGCGCCTCGATGTCCTGCAAGCTTTTTATAAGCAAACTATGTGCCTAATAGCATACATTCTTTAACGTTTAAGCTACCATTGTTTTATACTTGAACTGTTTTATATCTTTTATTTTAGGCAAGTCGTGATCAAACAGACAATGATGGTCTTCCGCTGGGCGCTGTTCGTTAAAAAAACCTTAATTTTAACGAATAAAAAATGCTCCAAACGTTTTTCTAAATAAGCTGAATAAAAAACGAAACTAAATATAAACACTTTGCCATTAGGCTACATACAAAACTGAACTATTTCATAGCTGAAACACTAAGTTGTTTAAGGAGAAGGGGGAAATATATTTTTGTCCCGTCTATTGCTTCACCGTTATTTCGAGAATAAACCCAGCGTAAATATGCAGATGTCATTCCCAAAACATATCAGCGTAAATGTGCCGAAAACGAAAGTTTCATACAAATTCTGAATGGATTATAGCCTGGAAAGTGCAAAGCACGCTCCTCTTATTATCACTAAAAAGCGTCACTAATCTTAGTTCATAGAGATCTCACAAAGATCCGTTATAATTTATAAAGCTCTCTAAATTACACAATGAATCTTTTATTTACATGGCGTCTACACTCAAAAGATGATTCACGAGCACACGAAATGGCACTTAATAAAAACCAATCCGGCGCTTTCAGCAGTGAGTGAATTCTGTGAATCTAGAGAAATGACAGATCAATATCCGTGAACCTGATTTTTTTTTTCCCCGCAGCCACAGTACGCCGGAAATCCGGCGTGGTGCCGGAACGCTATCACCCCTGGGGGTTACACATGCTGCTGAAGATTACAGACACTTAGGAAAGGTTTGCTCTGACTTCTGGCTATATTTCTTGTTGTTTTTGAACCCCAAAAAAAGGACTAAATGTCTGCTGTGTGTAGTTTCTTTCTGTAATTATTAACATATTAGAGACTGTAAGGGTCTGTATATGTTCATATTTGTTCATTTATTTATTTTATATAGTTGCAGACATTACAGTAGGCTATTTCACACTGTCATTGATCTGCAGTTATAATCAAATCATGTTTATAGAAATGTCAGTAATGAACATTTATACAGTATTTATGTGTGTAAAGCATCTGTTTTGTGAGAAGAGTTTCTCATAATGATACGTGAACAACCTGTACGGCTTTACTGTAGACATTTCCTTGAGTAAAAATGACGTTGTTTGAAACGTTCTGTCGTAACTTACACCACCCCAACTCTTAGCTTCTTAGTTCCACTCCTACTGCAGATATATCACTCTTTTCCCCCCTCACAAAGCCAGAAAAGTCCAAACTTTTCTTAGGGCAGCGTACAACCTGCTACCTGGACTCATTACCTAAAGCATGAAACTAACTACGTAATAAGCAAACAACAAACAAATGCACACACATTCACTCACACACACAGAGGCAGTTCAGAGGATGCAAAATGAGTTGACAACGTCCCAAATTAATTCTAATACTTCTTACAAGATCTTAGAATAACACCTGTGAAACCACAAAAGCAGAGATATGGCTTATCTTTAACTGCTTAAGATAAATGTGCACAAGATCAGCAAAAGAAAACATTAGTTTGTGTTACTCGCGCCCTTTTTACTGAAGTCGAATCTCCCTCAACGGCTGGCCTAGGGGAAACACAGTGCTCCTGATTAGGTGGTTTTTCGCTTCGATGACATCTTTGGGATTGACATGCTCGTGAATGGTTGTTGTCCTGGGTTACTGAGGTGACCGACTGCTGAGAGTCGGTTTGCGGAAGTTAGTGCAGCTTCGGGAGTCCCGAAACTTAAGAGGTTTGCGTAGAAGTTCGTGGTGACCCAATCTCGTGGTTACACGGTGTCCGAAAGGCGAAAGGGGGCAGAGAGCAAAAGCATGCGCAAGCTAGCTAATGCAAAAAGCAAAGTTTCTTTGTTGCAGGGCGTTTTTGAGTGACCTGGTCTGGTTTGTCCCAATGGCACTGTCTGCCAATGAGCAGTTGCCATGAAGGGCGGGGCCACGCCCCGTACTGACGTAGGAAACGTCAACAATTAACAGACTGCATGTAGATTTCACGTGGTAGAACTCTTGCAAGATTGAAACTATCCTACACCAAACGTTACAAGAAGAATACTGTTTGTACTACTAGTTTTTCATTTACACCAACGTATTGCAAATGTCACCAGCTTTCGTTCAATACCAGACATCATACATTTCAGACACATACAGAACATTTTACTCTGTTATAAGGGTTTAAATAACACATTGATTAACCTGGTTGATTGGAATAAATAGCATATAAAGAACATTATGGCATATTTTTCAAAGATGCATCTGCCTTAGTTCTAACATTTTAAGTGATTGTCTTTCATTCGTATGCATTTATGTTTCTAGAGATTTCTTTGTCTCTACGAAATCGTGCATCTGGAGGATGTGCCCAAGGCGAGCACATGACCAGGAGTCATTTAAAGTCTCGTGATATGAATTTATTTGATTTTGTTAATCATTGGCTAGTTAGCCAAAGGGAACAGAACATCTGCGGAGAAGTACTGGTCAGCGGAATTTGAAATCAATTGGCGCTCTGTTATCCTGATGGTATACACTGTAAAAAATTGCTGTTAAAAAACGGTCAGATACTACGGTAAAATAATGTTTTTTCACTAAAACAGTAATATTCTGTTAAAAACAGTGCTTTCTGGGTATCATTTTTGTTTTCGAGAAAGTAACCAACTGCAGAAAACTGTGAGCTAACAGAGTTCAGATTCGATGTTTTGAAGTCTGTGTTTTGAAATCACGCTTTGTGTCCTTGTTCACTATTTCATACACTAGTTCACTAATATAGTTCACCTGACAGTTTTAATGAACACTAATGAGTGAATTCAGACACTGATGAACACCTGCTGTTAATAATTACAATTACTGAAGAAAATAAACAAGAAATACAAACAGTGACTAGAGTTACAACATTAAATAAAATAAAATAAAACAGCTTCAGTCTCAGCAGAGGATCATTTAACAACTCCACAAACAACAGCAGACACACTTATTACTGACTGATTTGACGTCCATACAATTCTCAATGAGATCCAACAGAAATTAAGGTGTTTTTTGTGTCACCGTAATGGAGTGAGGGGCTGGTTTAGTTGGGTTCTTCACCCTTGAACTCAATTAAGAAGACTTTCCAACTGCTGTAATACAGAGTTTACAAAACGTTTGTACTATAGCAATAAAGTTGGGAAGTCAATAAATAGAGAAATCTATCTATCTGAAATAAGTTCTGATAAATGTTTTGGTATAAATCTGGAAGAAGGGCCTCATGCAATAGATTTTATGCTTAGTTGCAGGTATTAATTTAATTAATGAGAAGTGGAAACAGAAAAGATACCTCTGTAATTACTTAACAGTTAAGAAATAACATACAAAAACAGTTCAGTTATGACAAATACACACTCAGACCTCATGAATCTGACCTTGTATCTCAACAATGGTAACATCTCAAATGTTTCATGCTGCAATGCATGCTGGGAGTGGCACGGTACAAATATCCCAGCATGCATTGCGGTATAAATAAATGTTGTATAATGGTCTAATAGTTTTCTTTATTTGTGTTTGATTCTGCTGTTGTTTATGTTTAGACTTTCAGTTGCCTGTTTGTGAGTTAAACTGTTAATTTTGTTAAATTTGTTATCACCATTATTGAGGTTCATATGCTGATTATTGATGTCTCTTTGAGTGCGATTGACACCATAGAGAAGTGTTATTGTCCAAGATATTCTTAAAAACTTCCAGAAATCATTGCCATATATATATATATATACATATAATGTAAAACAATAGATTTAACATTGAATAGGAGCAGTAAATTTTATTATACGAAATGAGAACAGACTCTGCCATTTAATAGCAACATGAACATCACCAGATCTTATTTAGGTTTTTGGCTGGCTTGCCACAACAAAGGAGCTTTTTAAACAAAGTTCTTAACAATTGCAGCAGCCAAATTATATAAATGTTAAAAATGACAGGGCTAAGAGCCCAACTAAAGCAAACTCTGTTCTCCATGATGGTGACGTAAAACTTTAACTTTTTCTCAAGAAGAACTTTAGTAGATGTTATACAAAAATACATGTATTAAGTAATAAGTGTAGCTGGTGATGATGTTTGTAGAGTTGTTTAATCATCCGCTGATCATTTAAATGATTTAATCATTTGTTGTTCTTCAGGTTATTTCATTATAAAGCTGTGACTAAAGTTTTGTATGTTCTGTTCTTGTTTTTTTCCCTTCAGTATTTCTTCATTTGTTCATTGTTAATCCTCAATTATCGTTTAATTAGTCAGTTAATTAATGAATTTACTTCAGCTTTGCTCCATGTTTCTTGAACACTCAGTAGTGTGGACACTTCAATTAAAACTGAAGTATATGCTCTGGGGTTTAAAGGGTTAAAGGTGTGAGAGGTAAAAACACAGTGTGAAAATGTATTTTAACAGTAATATACTGTTAATTTACACAACGGAAGTAGACTGTAAAAAAACAGTATATTGCTGGCAACCACAGCTGCCAGTAGATTACTGTTAAATCAAGGAAAAAACAGTATTTTACTGTAAAACCTGAAGCTAATTTCTTCTGTCTGTCACCATTGTGGAGGAGAGTAGAGCCAGTGTATGAGTTACAGATGAACAATGAACTGCTGATGTTATTCTGCATGTTTCTCTATTTAAAGATAGCGGCTGTTTAGTTGCTGATGCAGTCAGAATCTCTCTGGTGATTCCAGATTTACATGTATGTGTGCTGTTGTGAAGAATAAGACATAAGAGTTAAACCAAACTTTTCTAATTAACTAAAATAAGTTATCATTATAAGTATGCTTCTAAGCATATATAGCACATTACTTCATAAACTCATTCAGCAGTTGACCAAGTTGAGGCAGTTGCTTTCACTGAGCAAAATGAGTTCACTTGAGTATTGTGTAAATCAATGTAGTCCATGTATTTTTACAGCAACATAATGTAAAATAACAGTACATTGCTGGCAACTGCAGCTGCCAGTATTTTACTGTTTTTTAACGCGACAATTTTTAACAGTGTAAGCCCTCAAGCTAGTTCAGTGAATGAGACAATTGGAGATGCCCAAGATTTCAGATTCAACTCGTGTTGACCACTGCAATATGCCGATGAGTTCCTTCAACTAATATTCCAACAATGGCTGAATAATTTTGACCTCCAATAAATAAGAAAAAACATTTTTATTTATTTTCATTTTATTGTACTTTTGAAAACGTTTCTCAGAGGAAACCCACACAAATGCAGGGAGAACATGCAAACTCCACACAGAAATGCCATCTGACCCAGCCGAGGGTCGAACCAGTGACCTTCTTGCTGTGAGGCAACAGCACCAACTTCTGTGCCTCTGTGTCGTGCTGGTTTAATAGTATTAACAAATATTGACTGACAGATAGTACAGGTTTAACAGCAGAAAGTTGTTTATCATCAGAATCAGTTAAAGCAGAAACACTTCAGGCAAACAAATGAAACCGGTCTGACTGCTGAAACGCTTCAGGGTTTTTAGCTCATGTATCTACACATAAGATTGTGTGAATCCACTGTACTGTAAATCATCATGGTCATATAAATATACTAAGCTCTTCTTTTCCACAAATTTACACCCATAAAACAAACTAAATGCATTTATGAATACTTTTATTGCAGTTTGAGTTTTCTGCATTTTAGAGATTCTGTAAGGGTACACTCACAGTATGCTAAAAAGTGGCTGATCTGTTCGGCAAATTATTTGATTGTGTGTCACTGCATATCAAATGACTAAAACAATATAACTAAAGAAATGTTCACTGTGCTGAGCGAGAGCACTGTGGACACAGATTTCAGTATCGGAATGAGAAGGATTTTGCTTTCTGTAATCCTCTTCCAGAAACACACTCGACATTAAAAGGTGTAAATGAAATCCTCAGAATGTCTTCAGCTCAGCAGTAAAGTCTCAGAAACACAAAGAGATGATCGACAGATAATCAGACGACACTCATAGATGATATAAAGCACAGAAAGAGCAAACTCTCACCTCAGATAATGGCTGCAGATCTGTCTGTTCCTCCGCTGAACTGTTGAGCTGAACAACAGATCTGAAAACTCTTTCACCTCTGGAAAACACGTCACAACCTGTTTGAGACATGAGGAAATAGGCAGTCAGATGAAAAACATGGACACACAAGAAGATAAGAATAGAAGATACCAATGGAGGGTTTGCTTAGCTGGTAAAAGCAGTGTTGACAGTACAAAAGTAAAGCAGTCGCTGTAATATAGCAGGTCACTTTTCCAAATGTGTTATATATTGTACTTGTTATAATCTCAGTGACACAAGTTACCAAGAGGGAATTTTAGCCCCAGTTAAGTTGTGTGTTTTATATTGTCCCTGGTGGGAAGTGTGTAGAGTTTAAAAGACTAAAAGTAGCACAACAACAATGATGAAGCTGTTCAAAAGGCTTCAATAAGCTGCATTTTAGATACATTTCAGACAGTATTGATCTCTGTAACACTACAGCAGAGCCAGACACAGCGTCATCACTGCAGGATGGCAGACATGTTGCTCAGCTTTTGAGCTTATTTGATTTCATCTCAGCCTGTGACTGGAGTCAGTTGAAGTGTTTGTGTTTCTCTTCAATGATTCTGCTTATTACCAGCAGGTCTTCATTATCAGTGCTCGATCATCATTTAATTGTCTGATTAACTCAATGTAGAGAGGGAGCAGACAGAATCTGAGCTGAGGAAATGTTATTTAGAGGAGTTGTGTGGTAGTGTGTCATTCAAACACAGCTTGTGCGCTGATCTGAGGTATGTTTAGCAGATTCTGGACAATAGACAGCATAATATATAAAACAACCAGGCAATGTAACAACCCCACCAATATCTTTTCAAGCATCAACCAATGTCTTGGAAATAAAAGCTCTGTACAAACCAAATACTCATGTTTATATGTTTACTCTACAGCACAATAATCTCTCGAAAGCTCTGCTGTTTAAACTGAAGGATTCGGATTTCTGCTTTCCAATCCGTCTCATCATGGACCAACGTTTATCCTTTTCATCATCCTGTTTCTCAGTATTTAACTGTGAATTGATTTTAACTAACGAATAAGTTAAAACTGCTTACTGCAAGAATGTTCTGTGTCCTTGTTTCTCTTTTTGCCTGTCTATTTTAACTTTGTTTTCAGGAGACACACAAACCAGGTCATAGGTCATGGAGACCTCTCTCTCTCTCCATCTGGTCTTATGATTGGAGGTCCAATGCAGAGGAGAAGAAGACAGCTGTTTTATTGTCCTGATATATTGCCTATAATTTTATAGCTGTTTGATTGATCTGTTTTTGAGTATAATTAATAGTAATGTAATTCCTTTTTGTGTGGAGACAGACTGTGTGTAGCCAAGATATTGTTGCAGACTGTTGATGGAAACAGTCTTGAACCAGCCTGATAACACAGCTGAACGTACAAGAAACATCCTTGAGTCTTTAACACAGATGGTTGTTTGTGTCTATTGTTTTCCTGGTTTAGCTTTTTCCAGGTCGGAGATCAGCTCCTAATAACTTAAGGCGACCTCACCTCTAGGCATCAGGTCGCCATCCATATCTGGAGACAGATACAATGCTTTCTTTGACGCACGCATTAAGGCCATCCATATCTGGAAGTAGATACTATGTTTCTTTGACGCATGTATTTAGAATTGTCTATTTCTGTTGTAACCAATGAGAACTGTTTACCTTGATCCCACCCTTTCTGGACTTGTGTAAAAAGTATAATTGTTCGATTGTTGAAACTGTAAGCAGAGCGGCCTAGGAACTCATTGAGAGTGTTGAAGCTGGCTTCTGCGAGTGAAACTGCAAACTATCTTCAGTAAACTTAATTTATTTTTTTTAAATCTCTGACTCCGGCTCTTCTTCATCTACCAGACTGGTCATTCTTTGGGTTAAACTGTAAACTATCCCTACAGTTTTGGTGGAGGACGCGTGGCACTTGTTTACTGGTAACACCATTGATCAATCAACAAAATGAAGGTAGGAAGATTTAAAATGATAAGACTAGGGATTGTCTGTGAAGTGGTGGGTAGTAACGGAACGTTGTTGGTTCTCATTCAGACGTGAATGAATGTTGTTGGTTCTCATTTAGACGTAAATGAAAGTGTGGATTTCTCATTCAGCCGTGAATGAAAGGCACCGGTGGATTCACAGAAATTTGTGGTAGATTTGTGTGGAATCCCTTAGTGAGCTGGTGCATTTTTGTGGTACACCTATAAGTGATAAGTGATAAGAGTAACAGTAGTTGAGAGGTGTACCTCCTCTTTCACCCAGAGTTAAAATACTCAGTTGATGGGTGTGTTTTAAGACATTCTCGGGGATAAAACTTGGACTGGTTTTTATTCAGTATTGGACTAAATTAACCCGAGAATGTAATAAAGTTCCACCACTGCTATCTAACTACATCACAGACAAAAAGGCATGCCATAAGAATAGTGTAGGTCAGATTTTTAGGGAAAGAAATAATTGAATAAAAATAACAAATAACATTATAATAGGGATCCATTAGATAGTAGTGGCCACAAAAGTCAGACAAGATACCTAGAAATATCAGGGTGAGGTTGATTGATCAATGATGCACCAGGAGCAATCCCGAGAAAATCAGAGAAAATCCCTAACTGGATTGGACCGGTCTGGACAGTTTGCACATCTTGGGATGGTTTGCAGATTCATCAAGCAGAAGCCAAGCGCTGTTGGTAAGATTGCCCTCTCAATTTCTTCTTGCTTTTGGTGTTGAACTCAGATATAAAAAGAAATAGATGAGAGCAGAATGCAGTAAATGGCTCAGCTAAGCTCTCGGGTTTAAAATGATTTTAGAACTGATTGTAAGAAAGAAAAAAAAGTATTCCTTTGGCATTTAACTGTCATTGAAAAGCTAAAATCTAAATATTGAGGGGCTAGTAGCAAAAACTAAGCACAGAAACTGACAGTAACATTATGTTTTGTCTTAGAAGATGAGATTCTGTGTGACTACACTGTTATCTTGGTTTAGCCCTCACCATGACTTTTGACTGAATTTTGGCTGTAAAAAGTAACAGAGACATGTCTGAATAAAAATGTGCCATATAAGTCTGTGCAAACAAGCAGCTTTATGGTTGGATATATATATTTTTAATAATATATATGTAACATAAATAGGGGTTTCAAATAATACTTTGATAGATGCAGTTAACCCCTGAAAGATCTAAAACTGTTGTTGACTGTAACAGCATTACTTTGAAAATGCATGTCAACTCTGTTTTATATGTTTTAGGACGGGCTTGAGTAAAAAGATATTACAGGAAAATTATGTTATTGAAGTTAATGTTATGTTTAATGTATGTTTAAACTTAGTAAACATGCATTTTCGTTCTAGATTGCTCAAAACTCTATTTTTCTCTCATTAGATGTCAGCTAAGAGCTGCTTTCTGCCTATTCCATAACAATTGATAAGCACAGTGCTCAGTTGGAAATCACAAAATGCATCATGCAAATGAAATGTTAGAATGAATACAAAGTTTCTACATTTCAATTTGTATACACTAATAGAGGTATTAGTAATTAAACATCAAAGTCAACAAATAAGAGATTGCAAAATGCTTTTGTTTGTTTTCCCAGTGATGGGTTGCAGCTGGAAGGGCATCCGCTGCATAAAAACGTGCTGGATAGGTTGACAGTTCATTCAGCTGTGGCGTTCCTGATTAATAAAGAGACTAAGCGAACAGAGAAATGAATGAAGGAAAATGCTTTTGTTAAAGCATCTTAAAAAACACTAATATACCCGCTGAGCTAGAGAGATAATTAATTTGAACAGTTGTTATTACTGTTTGGAAATTTCTTGTCTTCAGTGGTTTATTACTGTTTGTAACTTTTGTCTTATCCTTAGTCTCCACCATCACATACAGGGCCTGATGGCTATACTGAGGTAGTAGACCCTGACACTGAATGGATCAGGGTGATATCTAAACTCCCTGAATAATCTCAGCTTGATATTCAGTTGATTTAAGTGTTTGATAAACCTGTCTCAATGTTTGAATTCTAGTAGGTAGTCTCAATGGCTTTCATGGTTCTTGACTGCGCTTTCCCAAGTTTGCACAAAATTCTGAATCAAGGAGGAAGCCTGCACAGGAGCTCGCAGTGTGAGTGGCAGTTGACTGGTGGGCACGAAGGGGGGTTCCCTAAGACGGGTAAGATTTCCCCTCGGCCAAAGCGGAAAACAACGTAAGGCATGGGACCCCTTGTAAACCCCGGGGCATCTACCCGAAAAGGGGGATGTTTAATGTGAAAGATGGTGCTGGACTGGGGTGATGCTCTATCGGCCTAAAGCATCCTTAGAGGGGAACTGTTTGAAGTTACAGTAGTCTGCCTCAGTGGTCCCGTCCAGACCTGATCATGAGAATCCTGCCTTTATTGAGGACATGTCTGTCCTTGTGACAAGCATCAACGGACTATGCCAGGGTATGATACCCTGAAGGAGATGATTGGTAAAAAGATAATGGCAATGGGCTTTCAAGAACCATTGGAGACAGTACAGTTTCTTAAAATTTTTACCAATATCAATGTGGTTGGCTGCTTTAACAGCACTGGATATTTTATATGTCTGAATTTTAAGAATGCTGAATTCCTGAATGTGAAGCTGAGATGATTTTTAACTGATGTGTCTGATTTTTCATAGTATTTTACTGATGCAGGTCCTTATGCATGACTAAGGACATTATCGAGATGGTGCTGGCTAAAGATAAAGACTTGCTGTGAGATGGTTTGGATAACACAGCTGAATGGAATTAAGCAATTAAGGTAAATAATTACAAGAAATTCTCTTAGTCTTTAAATAGTTCCAACTGAGTTTTAAGAGATAAAAACTTTAGAAATTTGGAACGTTGGTGAATGATTAACGATTCTGAATTGTAATAATTTTAATGTTATAGTCTAAGACTATTGAAAATTTATGTGCATGAAACAGAGAGACAGAGACTGTTTGAGTGAAGCCATGAGTTGTGTTTTATTTCTATTATCGACATGCTTAGCAACAATATTAAGAAAACAAAACACACCAGCTGATTGTCCCAGAAAAGACATTGATTATAAACAGGGAAACTTTGAAACTTGACAAAAGATCATGTAAATCTAGTTGAAACTGGACAAAGAATTTTAGGAATAAGTTTGTGCGAGACACCTAAAGCAAACTTAGTTATGAGCTGTCACAATATTCATATCTATGGTACATAAATGCTTATTGTCCTGAGGGAATGATTTGTCCCTGTTGTCACTAAATGTTGACACTGAATATTGTCACTAACCTCTGAAATGAGTGTTATATTATTACAGATTGTATAAGCGAAATGCCAGACATTGCAGAAGTCTATAATGCTGATTGGTGATTGAAAGCAGAGCGGCAAAGCTGGCTTCTGCGGATGAAACTGCAAACTATCTTCAGTAAACTTGATTTATTTATTTAAATCTCTGACTCCGGCTCTTCTTCATCTACCAGACTGGTTATTCTTTGGGTTAAACTGTAAACTATCCCTACAGTTTGAATCCCACTTCTGACAAACCGAGCCTGCGGCAGTGCGCTCAGGCTGAAGTCTTTAACTCTCTGCCCCCATGTCCGAATGATACAGTAACACTGACAAAGTGCCGCATCACGTGGGCTTTAATGCAAGTGCACTGAAAGGGGATCAAAAGAATTGTCCTGGGATGGCGTTGCTTTTTAAGGTTTGCAGGGCATTTTTTCGTCAAATCCTCGTACAACATCAAGTCATGACATTTGACAGATCCATGCCCTTGTATCGTGGATCATCCAGTGAGCAGAGAGCCAATTGAGAATGTGCGTAAAAGCAAATCTGAATGTTTCCGCCCAGTTTCTAACAGGAGACCCTCCGCTTGTAAAGCCATCGTGATAACCACAGGAGCCTCCGGTTAGGGTGAGAGCACTGTCTTGTGGTGCCAGCGCAGAGAGACGGAAAGTCACTTTCCACAATGTTTTCATGCTGGTGGAATCACCTTCCCATTCCCACTCGGATTACGGATACACTGGTGTCCTTCAAACAACTAACACCCATCTCTTCAGAGTACACCCGAACCCCGGTGAATATCCCTCTCCCTAAAGAAAACGAAACTCCTACTCCAGCACTAAATTCTCTGAGCACAAACAAATTACTTGGAATAAATAGCCCTTTTACATATGCATTGCCTCGTCTTGTTGAATACCTTCACTATTGTATGTCGCTTTGGACAAAAGTGTCCGCTAATTGTATGCTTCCGACCAGTTTCGAACAGGAGACCTTTAGCGTGTAATGCAAACATGATAAACACTACACTACGGAAACCAATAGGCCAGTGCTGCTTCAAGTATTTATAGTCTTTTTTTATAGAGCTGTCTTGTACGGTCTGCACCGTGAAGGGCCCGCAAACGCACTGGCCACCTGCTCATGCACAACACAAAGCTAAAAGAAATCAGATTCTACGCAGGTTTGCGACACCGCGAGGGGAGGTAAACACTGAGTTGAATTCAAACCTCTAGCCTCACACCGCTCTGCAGAAAGAATGTTTTCAGTGAACGTCAGTACTCAACAGAAGCCTGATTTGACAATTGTCATAAAAGCCAGAGGTTGTTTCCGCCCAGTTTCGAACTGGGGACCTTTCGCGCGTGATAACCACTACACTACGGAAACCTACAGGCACAACAAGCAGATAACCCTTTTTGATTGGGTGCCTGTCGACGATCATTGCTGGTGCGGCAGTGGATGCTATTATTTTCTCGCCAAAAGAAGAGCACTGTTTCTGTTCAGTTTCGAACCGAGGACCTTTCGCGTGTTAGGCAAACATGATGACCACTACACTACAGAAACCCCACAAGTGCTTTCACCAGCGAAGTTAGGCCTGCAAGGATAAAACAAGGCGTACGCGTTGGTCAATCGAGCGGACAAAGCCAACTCAGCGTGACAAGCTCCCTGCAGGTATTAGGGCCAATTTACAATCCGGGCCCCACACCGCTGTACAGGTTCTTGCGAAATGTCCCCTTTCGTCACATTTGAAGCACCTGAATTCTGGGCGTTCCTTCATCACATTTGAACACATCATCATGCATAGTCGACAGGTTTTTACCTGATTGGTGTGCATGACTCTAAAGTGCTGTGGCCCTTCCGCCGTCTTGATCACAAGTTTTTGGATTTGTCAGGGAAACCAGAGCACCCAGAGGAAACCCACACGAACATGGGGAGAACATGCAAACTCCACACAGAAACACCAACTGACCCAGCTTAGGCTCGAACTAGTGACCTTCTTGCTGGGAGGCGAATATGCTACCCACTGCACCACCATGCAGCCACCATATACATTCTTTTTCTAAAATGTATATATATTTTAAGTCTCAGCTCTGCAATTTAACTATTTTTGTGGCAAATATTTTTTCATTATCTTTCAAACAGTAGGCTGAAAAAAAACTAATTTTAGAATAACAATTAAATTGCCGGCAATGTGGTGGCGCTGAGGGTAGAACGTTCGCCCCACAGTAAGAAAGTCGTTGGCTCGAGCCTCAGCTAGGTCAAGTGGCATTTCTGTGTGGAGTTTGCATGTTCTCCCTGTGTTTGTGTGGGTGTCCTCTGGGTGCTCTGGTTTCCTCCACAAATCCAAAGACATGTGGTACAGGTAAATTGAGTAGGCTCAAATATATATATATATATGTGTGTGTGTGTTTGGATGTTTCCCAGTGATGCATTGCAGCTGGAAGGGCATCTGTTGTGTAAAACATGGATGGTGCTGGATAAGCTCTTGGGTTATTCCATTGTAGCAACTCCAGACTAATAAAAGGGACTAAGCTGAAAAGAAAATTAATGAATTTAGTCGGAATTTAAAAGTTTTTGCATCTGATTTCAATATTTTTTTTTTTGTCATTATAAGCTAAGCTTATTGCGCTGTAGGTTTTTGCTTCTACATTTTACCAACAGTAAACCGGAGCATTATTGAACAAAGAAACATACAAAAGAACCCTTCCTTTTCATTGATACAACCTTTATGCAAAAATCTCCAAAAATGAGCTCTCTACACTTTTGAGCGAACTCTGTTCATATTCCTGGTGTGAAGCTGATTCTGTTAAATTGCTCCCTGTTCGCAAAGTACAGGACTGCAATTGCAGCGAGCTGGGCCACTGCATTTTGAGAGACACCTTCTCTCTGGAACGCTCTGGTCATGGTTGCTCCACGTCTTGTCAGCTTCAAAAGCCTTTTGTAGCATGTATGACATCACAAACATTATTAGCTGAAAAACAATTTAAAACAATTAATACCTTTATGACCAAATAATTACAATGCAACCACCTATCGTTAGCCTAATGAGCACATAAAATTATATAAATAAGTATCAAATGCACATTTGTTTGTGTGTGTGTGTGTGAGTGAAAGACAGCATGTAGTAGTGTGTGTAAGAGAGAGAGCCAGTACATGTTTATAAGAGAGCATGTGGAAGTGTGTGTGTGAGAGCGAGCTTATCTTTGTGAGTGAGAGCATGTACATGTGTCTGTGAGATGTCTATGTGTTTGTGATGGCAACATTGTATCATTTACAGTCATGCTCAAAAAGTCATTCTGAATTGAATTGAGATAGAATGTAGGTGTGTGTGAGAGAGAGCATGTACAAGAGTGAGTGTGTTAGTGAGAGTGTGTACAAGTGTGTGTGTGAGTGAGACTAGTTAGTTAGTGTTGTGCTGAAATTTTATATGTCCTGAAAACTTGTCAGACCAAACAGTTATTTACTTCTTGGTTTTATTTATTTAATAAATGTATATGGTATTTAAGCAAAGTTTTAGGGGAACTGGATATAATTATAAAGAATAATATTTTTTTACATAATATAATCATTTTTATTTTTAAATTTTATTTTAAATAATAATAGGCCTACACACACACACACACAGTCTAAAAATTGATTATTAAGCATGTAATATACACCCAGTCTAAAGCATGAAGTTTCCAGAAGCACTTAAACTGCTCAAGGCTGAGGTTTCATCTTTGGGTAGAGACTCAAAAATTTCCATCTGCACAGTGTGACGTCACATTCGACCGGCGCGCGCGTGTGTGTGTGTGTGTGGCTTTTTTTCTGTGTTAGTGGGCGAGGCCGCAGGTTTCAAATCTCCCAGGTTTGCACACGCAACTACTTGTGTTTCGTAGATACGTAATCACAAAACACCTAATGACCCATTATCAAGATAACTCATTTGAAGCACAATGAGTCGACTCTTTTTTAGATGAATCAACAGTTTTAAACACTGTACACTAACAGATTTAAACATTAGCTGCATATTTCACTTCACGTAGAGCTGTGTTACACTACATGGAAGGGCATTTTCAAAAAACCATAATATGGGCTCTTTAACAAAATAAATACACTATTTAAATAAAATAGAAATCAACAAGTAAAATAGAAGAAACTGTAGAACTATTATGGTTATAAACTATATAAATACACACACATGTGAGGGTCCATCTATTAGTCCCATGACGGAACTAACAGCAAGGGTGAAGGTTAAATGCGTTGAAGCCTTTTAGCACATGTGAAAAGAAATATTTTTGTTTGTTATAATTTATTTTAATTTGTTTCTAGCTCTGAATTTTAATCTGACTCCAATTTATAATAGTTTTAGATTTAGATTCATCTAATTCAAGCTGATTACCTTATAGGTTGTGATTAGGTCTAATTTAGATTGATTAACCTAATAAATCCTTATATTCCATTAATGTTTCATCGTTTACTCAAAGTCGCTTAGAGTCAGTATGCTGGCCAGTTTCATCTGCTCACGGACACATCCTCGCCAGTTCCGATTCTTAGCAGATAAGCTAATTTCCTTTAAGTAATAATAGGCCGCCCCATGCTTGCACATACTTAAAGAAAGTTTGATTTAACCCCTAGATTATATCATCAGTGATTGTCAGAAATCAACAAGTCTCTAATGCTGTGCCTATGCTTTATCCAATGAGCCTGAATGGATGACTAATCCTGGTTGTAGGCTGCGGAAACATCAGCCTAAACAATCTACTAGATTTACATGATTTCGGGAGAAATCAGAGTTAAACAAGAATTTTACATTTATTTGTCAGGAAAAGACTTTCCATTGCAGTTCACATAATTAAACAAAATAAGCCAATCAAGATTGTACAACATCAACTACTCAAAGATACATTTAAGAGTTAAAGAGGAATACCTGACCATGTAGAAATACTTTGCAGCATATAAATCCTGATGCAGAGCTCAGAGACTCACAACCTGCAATGGGGTATCCTGTCTACAGGATTACACGGACACTTCTGCATCCTTTGCCTAAATACTCAAATAATCATAAATTCAAGACAATAAAAGCTTCACTAAGACTCTTGCCTGGTCATGAGTTGATGCGAAGACCATTTTCCCTGGTGTGGAGCATCTGGCAAAGATCTTTCCTAAGTCAAAACCCAAATTAACTGAAATAAGGGAGATTGCAAAATATTACAGTGAAATTAAGACCACTTTACCAATCACATAGAGAAATTTAAAATCACACCAAACATGAATATAAAGCCACAAAATACACCATATTAAGAATTTAAACATTCGGTGTGGAATGTGAGTGAGCTGCTCTGGTGGAGAAGGTAAAGTCCAGGGCAAAGAGGGGGGCTCAGGATGCATGATTGAGACAACCTGAACAACTGGTTTTCTAGCTGATCTTCTCAAATTACAAAGTGTTATGTTTTAGTGCCTGACCATTCTCATGGTCTTGTCTCGTGTGGAGTTCCAGAACAGTTTGCAGATTTTAATATTATGGAGAGATATAGCCATCCTTACATTATTATGTGCATATCTAATTTTAAACTGTAGTTCTCCTGTACACTGCAACGAGAACCTCAGTCAATAATATTTATGTAAAACTCAATTTTTGTTGCATCATATGATCATATTTTAAACTTTTCATAAAATCATCAAACAATGTGTACCTAAAAAGCATTTTCTAAGAAATAAAAAAGTTCTGTCCTATTGTCACTAAGTTATTGTTACTTTTTTTCTACTGGATATGTGGTTTATATCTAGTATATATATATTGATTTGTCTATTTGCTGGCTTGCTATCAGAAAACAAACACTAAGCTAGGTTATAAATTAATAAATTCTACAATTACAAGTGATTTGTAATTTGTTCATTTATACCCCATTTTTTGTTTAATAATGTTTTTCTATGCAGACTTTATGTATTGGTCTAATATTTGTATAAAGAAAGTTTGCATTTGCATTTACTCATTTAGCATCTTTTATCCTGCGACCAACAAGTAATGACACAAGAAGAAACAGACTCAGCCTATCAAAAGTTCAGAGCTTGTGTTTTTAAATGCTAACAAACCTTAAGCCAAGTCCAACAAGTAAAGCCACGCAATGTTGTTTTAAAGCTTATTTAATTTTAATTTTTTAAAAAATGCACTGTTCTATTCTCAAGTCAAGTTGTTAAGCTCATTAGGCCCTGTGGCTTTTTATTTGTATTATCTTTCACTTAAAATGCTGTTTCATAAAGACATCTATTGGGAAGAGTTGCCATATTTGATATAAAGCTTTTATGGCACAAACATGTAATTTAATTTAAAGCTTGCTTGTTTTATTTATTTAAAAGCCTAGCTTGATGTGCACTATTGTTTTTCTTTTAATTATTTTAGTGTTGTGATTGTAAAGTAATCTGATTTGTTATAAAAGCTTTTTCTGTAAAATAATAATAATAATAAACAAAAAAACAACAATTAAACAGTGTTTAAGTGTCTAATCCCTGCAGCATCATATGTTACAAAACTATTCACATAGACTATTTGGGATATAACTCATCTCTTATGCTTTCTTTCACATTATGTGACAAAAGAATGAATGACTCGGATGAACTAAAAGATTAATTAATTCGCTCATGCGCACGTTGTGTGGTGCGAGACAAGGTCAGTTCATTTTTCGAGTCCTCTATCGAGTTAAGTCCACATGAACGACTGAAGCCTCGTCAATCATATGCATTTAGAGCCAGAAAAAGAATTGATCTGTTCACCTCTCAAGTCCTCAAGTTTGAGTCATTCTGTCACATAATGAACGAACGACTCAAGAACCAGCAGACTCGAAAGGTGAACTAATTATCAAGACTCCTGTCGGCTTAGACTGTTTACATTAGTTAAGATTATATGTGACTGTCAGTGTAACGTGAATGAACCACTGACATTTGAAGACATGAAGAGGTGAGCTGAGCAAACAGGCAACAATACCTATAGACAAGAGGAGGTAAACATTGAATTATTATTTTTCTCCTTCTTATAGTATTCTATTTATGACTTATTTGTTGTGTAATCAACCTTCTGGGCTAGTTGTAGATGTGTTTGGAAGCAGTTCATAACATTTTAATACAATTTTGGCAAATTGAACCGAATGAACGAAATGACTCTGTGGCGAGGGGGCGTGGCCGAGAGCCGTGGGAACGGAGTGAGGCCATCGCGTAAGTGGATACACCTGCCGTCCGTTTGTTTTGGTTTAGACGGCAGCCTCCGTGAGGAGCTGCCGTCACTGTTATTAATAAATCAGTTAAAAACTGCGTCGGTTCTCCGCCTCCTTCCCAGGGGCCAAAGGGCCGATGAACGAGACTCAAAGATCTGAGTCAGTAAAATGATCCGAACTTCCCATCACTATTGAGTATGCGAAATTCTGTTGTACGCCGCTGCGAAAAGGGGCGGGATTAAACAAGATGATTAGACATGAATGATTTCTCTCCAGTGTGGATCATGATGTGTTGATTGAAAGATGATGATTGGATGAAACTCTTCCCACACTGAGTGCATGTGAATGGTTTCTCTCCAGTGTGGATCCTCATGTGTCGATGAAGGTTTGATGAAAAGTTAAAACTCTTCCCACACTGAGTGCATGTAAATGGTTTCTCTCCAGTGTGGATTATCATGTGTTTATAAAGGTCTGATGAGCGGTTAAAACTTTTTCCACATTGAGTGCATTTGAATGGTTTCTTTCTAGTGTGGATTATCATGTGTTGATTAAGGTGTGATGGGCAGTTAAAACTCTTCCCACACTGGTTGCATGTGAATGGTTTCTCTCCAGTGTGGATTCTCATGTGTCGATGAAAGTTTGATGAAAAGTTAAAACTCTTCCCACACTGAGTGCATGTGAATGGTTTCTCTCCAGTGTGGATTCTCATGTGTCGATGAAGGTTTGATGAAAAGTTAAAACTCTTTCCACACTGAGTGCATGTGAATGGTTTCTCTCCAGTGTGGATTCTCATGTGTGTATGAAGGTTCGATGAGCAGTTAAAACTCTTCTCACACTGAGTGCATGTGAATGGTTTCTCTCCAGTGTGAATCCTCATATGTTGATGAAGGTCTGATGAGCGGTTAAAAGTTTTCCCACATTGAGTGCATTTGAATGGTTTCTTTCTAGTGTGGATCATCATGTGTTGATTAAGATGTGATAAATGGTTGAAACTCTTCCCACACTGAGTGCATGTGAATGGTTTCTCTCCAGTGTGGATCCTCATGTGTACATTAAGGTTTGATTTTTGGCTGAAACTCTTCCCACACTGAGTGCATGTGAATGGTTTCTCTCCAGCGTGGATCCTCAGGTGAATTTTAAGATTGCCTTTTCTTCCAAAACTTTTTCCACACTGAGTGCAGGTGAATCGATTCTTGTCTCTCCTTTTCAAAATATCATCAGTCTGTAAATGAGTTTTTTCCTCAATTTTGACATGATGTTCCTCCTCTTTACTCTCCTCATTCTCTTCAATTAGGTCTGAAATAAAAAAAAAACACTAGTTGTTATCAAGTCTTAAAAACTCTCATCAAAAGCTGAAAAGTGAAAAGACACTGGAAACATTGGCTACACACACTGTAATTTTGATGCACAGTAAATGTAAAATAAATCAAATCATATTGTGTTTGGTCCATTAACGTGTACACATTTAAGCAAATTCAATTCAATTAATCTTTATTTATCTAGTGCTTTTACAATGTAAATTGTTTCAAAACCGTTTAACATAGAAGTTATAGTTTATGGATATGCATGAACTCTGCTGACATAGTTCAGAATATCAGTCAGGTTCTTTACGTCCGCATAGCGCATTATACAGCAAAATTTTATTTTGCGGCGAAACCTAAACGCATCAGAGGATGGCAAAGAAGGGAGATTTACTCTTAAATTGATGAGGATCTGGTGCCAGTGGATGTCCAGCTTCATGAACACCATTATTGTTCAGTTCCAGAACCCACAATAGTTTTTTAATACACCAGATCAGTCTGACAGTCTCCGTGAAGAGGTGGAATGACTAAAAGGAGACTGCTTCGATGCTGCTTTTATTGCTGTTATAAGGTTCTAAAGGTACAGTTAAAAAATTATGTACTAGAATTTACATCATTTAGAATGTAATAGGCAAATAACAGTCTGAAACAAATGTTTCAAGCGCAAGTATTTATATGCAAAACCTAATCAGAGTACCCGAGGTACCGATGGGTGTTACGGCCCTGGATTACCATATGAGGGGTGCCAAACACACCGTGTGAAGTACTGCTCATCAGCACCAATCACCTATTGTGCAGTTCTGTACACTAGAGACCTCTTTTGGTTACTGAAACAGCTTTGGCTATCATTAATGAAGACATTTCTACATTAGAAATATTGCCACCACACAGTGTTGGGCAGTAGCGTCGCTACAAGTAGTGACGCTACTAGCTTATCTACATTTCTCAGTAGTGTGGTGGTAGCGTCACTACTTTTTAAATTAAATAGCTTTTGTGTAGCGAAGCTATTATTTTAGTCAAGTAGCGTTCACACAAGTTACATTTACCGATCGCAGATCAATAAGTGACAGTACTAACATTCACGAAGCTGTGAGGCCGGTGTCTAGCCGATGAAACTAAATCCATAATGTGGCGAGAAAGACAATTTCTTTTTCTTCCTGTTTTACGGTGGTCAGGATTCTGTTTATCCAGAGTTAGAATGACCCAGAGTTAGAATGACCCAGGGTTAACAATTTTTTGCATATCATCAGCATGCTGTAATCCATTTCTAAATCAGCAAAAGTCATTTTTAGACTGGTTTGTTGGCCAGTGAAGTTGAAGTCAGTGCAATGCTAAATGTTATTGTTCCACTATAATTTGTTTGTTTTTCCCTCATGTCGTCCCACAGCAACATCATATAGTTTAGAATACTGTACAATGTTTTATTATAAATAATTATTTTAGTGTCCATTTCATTCAGCAGATTTCAAATTAGTGCATAGTGCATTAGTAAATAATTAAACCATTATGATAAATGGAGTTAAAATAACCTTTTTGAATAAAAAGTGGAAAGTTTTATTGAGATGGATTGTTGGTGATTGTGTGGGTTTTGGCCGGATTGGGTAGCAAAACATGAACAAAGGAAAATGAAGACTTGTTTAAAAAGATTTAGGACCTACAACACAATATTTCAGTAAATTTAGGACTTTTTAAAGCCTGAAATTTAGATTTTGGAATTTACGACATTTTAAGACCGAGCGGAAACTCTGTTTAAAATAGTCCTGGTAATTATTATAATAATGATATACTTCTAACTCAAATACTATCTGTGAGAGTTAGCAACAACTTCTAGAAACAACTTTAAACCCATAAAGTTGATCGAAAAAAGGGGAATTGTGATCAACATGACATATGCTAGTGGAAAGTACTAAGCCAACACTCTCACTGTAATAGCAGATATCTTCTATGGCAGGGGTGTCCAAACTTTTTGGGCCGAGGGCCAGATGCAAAAAAAAATGTTGTCCCGGGCCAAATTTTACATACATCACACAGACACGCATATATATATATATATATATATATATATATATATATATATATATATATATATATATATATATATGAATGGATGGATGGATAGATGTGTGTGTGTTTTATTATCAAATTATTTTATTTTGGTCGTCGAACTGTGTTTTTAGAAAGACTTTAATCTTCTCTGGGCAAATTAGTTGCAACATTCATCCATTATAAATTCTCCTTCAGTGAAGGGTTTCCTGTGCTGTGCGATTAGTTGAGCTACCTTATAACTAGCCACACTGCAAAAAATGCTTTTCTTACTTAGATGTTTTGTTGTCTTGTTTTGAGTCCAAATATCTAAAAATTCTCAAAAAATTGGCTTGTTTTGAGAAATAAAATGCTAATATTTTCCTTAATATGCAAATTTTTCCTTAAAACAAGCAAATTAATCTGCCAATGGGGTAAGCAAAATAATCTTATGTCAAAAGGAAAAACAAGATTATTTTGCTTACTCCATTGGCAGATTATTTTAGCTTGTTTTAAGGAAAAACTCACTTAATATTGGCATATTATTTCTCAAAACAAATTAGAAAATTCTCCTTTATTTAAGATTTTTTAGATATTTGGACAAAAAATATAAATAAAAAAAAAAACATTATTTGCAGTGCAGTGTAGAATTTTCTTGCACTTTAATAGCACAAAAAAACTGCTGTTGTTGAGCTGATAGGGCGCTGCTAATTGTTTTACTTTCTGATCTCATTCTGCACCAGTGTAAGAGCTGAAGGCCTGATGCTTTGTTTTATAATGTCTTTTAATATTATATTCCTTCATTACTGCAACTTATTCCTGGCAAATTAAACAGATACATTTCCCGCTGACCTCTGTGAAGAAAAATTCTTTGCCCCAACGTGACTGAAACTTCTTGCACTGACTGTTGATTTTCCTTTTTCTTGGTGCGCCATGGCTCGCCAAAATGTGATTATCAATTATGTTTCCTTCAGTTTGGTTGGTTAGTTTTACTTCATAACAAGAAGCAATGCCTAATTGAAGGCATGTAATAGCGACACCCGGTGGTTATTTATTGAATTACGTTTATTTTTGTATAGCGGGCCAGATTCTATTAATATTTATAAAAAGCCTCGCGGGCCGCCACAAAACTGATTGCTGGCCGCAGATGGCCCACGGCCGTAGTTTGGACACCCCTGTTCTATGGGAATACTGTAAGTCAAATATCCTCAGCTCAGTTAAACTTTTTTATTTATTTATTGTTTTTATTTATTTTATATAGTGCCGGTGCTTAAGGACACTTTACAAACAGTAGGAGAACAAGAAAAGCAATAACCTTAAGAAGGTATAGAAAATGGGAGACTAATAATACATCAAATGAATGACAAAAGACCTGAGAAGAAGTAACGAAAGAAACTCATTCCTGTCTTTCAGTGAGTGCTTATGTGAATTAAGGAGAATTAGGCAGCACACATTTAGGACTGCAAGATGGATTAATTTAGTATTCTTATTTTTAAAATATATCTGAATGAGGATCAAATGACTGAGTTGGTCTTTGAGAATGAAAACCAACCTGTTTGTTCCTGCAAATCTTCCTGTTTGACTGTGAATGTTTCTTCAATCTTCACATCTTCACTCTCCTCTTTAATAAACGCCATCTTTATAACAGTGTGGAGATCAGTCGCTTCAGCAGGAGCTTTTCTCTGTGTTTGGACACTTTATCCTGTTTAAAACGAACAAAATAAATAAAAATGTCCTGTTTAAAATAAATAAAACAATGAACAGAAACAAAATAACTTCTTTTTAACACTTGCTTCAACAGTTTCTTTATATGAGAGTCATTAACTAAAAGAAATCAGGTAAAGGAAAAGGTCATTAAAATATGTATTACACACATTTCTGTTAACTTATTCAAACAATAGACCTTCATTACTGTGAGTAAAATAGTACTACGTTGTATAAAGGGTTAAATAATATTGTCAACAGCAGGTTCATAATTTAGCATTGGATGAAAATCCTGAAACTTTAATCAATCAGTTTATATTTCTGTAAAAGTTTTAAACACAAACCTCTCTCCAGTTGAATTCCAGCGCAGGAGCGGCGCAGCCTTATGACGTCACACACCACGCCAAAATAAAAGTCTTTTTTGTTTAGCTTTTTTTGCCACTTACTGTTGCAGTCATGACTTATTGATACATTTCTTCCTCGTTTTCCACTTTCCACTACATCTGCTCTCTCTCTCTCTATCACACACACACACACAATGAGAGAGGCACAGATAAACAGTATCTGAAGTTGATCAAAACCTTTAATCTAAACTTTTTTACGACAATTTTGAAAAACTTTTTTTAATCCACTTTATGATGACTTGCAGGTCTAAAACACATTACTATTAATATCCAAATCTCATCCTTGTAATTATGACATCTACTTTCCTATTTCTACAACTTCATAAGCTATATTTAGGGTTTTAGTGCAGTCTAGGCACTCAGGCATTGTCCACCACCTGTTTCAATCCCCTGAGAACTTTGCTCATCTTCAGAACACAAATGAAGACTTTTTAGATGAAATCTGAGAGTCCCAAGATGCTTAAAGTCCAGAAAAGGAACCAAAAACAAGTGGTTCAATTGTAATGGAGCCCCAAGAACACTTTGTGCCGTTGAACCATAGTTGCTGTTTTTTGCCGCTGTATTCTTCAGTATATCTTCATTTGCATTCAGCAGAAGAAAGTCAAACAGGTTTGGTTCAAGTAGAGGATAAGTAAATGACAGAATTGTAATTTTTATGTGTACTACCCTTAATGCTTCTTAAAGTAAAGGCAAAGTTAAATATTATTACTGAAGATATTGCTAAAGAATGGCAAGAAACGTAGAATACAGATAATAAGAGACGACAATTCATATGAAAGGGTGCCATTTCCACATTGCAATTTTCTAAATTCTCATTAAGTACAAATAATAAAAAAAAAAAAAAAAAACTACAACTTGCAAGATATCTTAACCCTCCAAAACAGCTATTTTCCCACCTCCGGCTCAAAATCCTTATTAATTATGTACGTTTCTTTAGGCAAGAGAGCCTCTCTTGTACCTCACCATTACGCACAATATGTATGATATTACAGTAGGAAAAAAACGAATTACTTTTAATTTGAAATGTTTTCCAAATAATAAAATGTCCTCTTTTATGCAGCTATCAATAAAAAGTCTGTAGTTAAATTACTTTTTTTATTATTAAATTTTTTACTTTAAAAATAAATTTGACATCTCAATTGCCTCATTGTTTTCACTGAAAAAACAAACTCACTTAAAAAATACAAATCAAGTTACATTTTTATTCATTAAATCCACACAGCAAGAACACCATTTAACATTAATTTATGTAACATTTCATTTCCTTTTCATAAACCTTTTATGAAAATGACAGTGTGGCATCTGCTGTGACAGGCTGTTAAGGACAATATGTTTTAAAAGTAATTTAACCAGTGTAAACCTTTTAACAGGTTCATTATTGAAGTTAAAAATACATCACTTTTATTTTGGGGTATGTAAAATTAGACCGAGGCAGTGGCGCAGTAGGTAGTGCTGTCGCATTACAGCAAGAAGGTTGCTGGTTCGAACCTCGGCTCAGTTGGCGTTTCTTTGTGGAGTTTGCGTGTTCTCCCTGCCTTCGCGTGGGTTTCCTCTGGGTGCTCCGGTTTACCCCACAGTCCAAAGACATGCGGTACAGGTGAATTGGGTGGGCTAAATTATCCATAGTGTGTGTGTGAATGTGTATGGATGTTTCCCAGAGATGGGTTGCGGCTGGAAGGGCATTCGCTGCGTAAAAACTTGCTGGATAAGTTGGCGGTTCATTCCGCTGTGGAGACCCCGCATCAATAAAGGGACTAAGAAAATGAGTGAAAAAATTAATGAATAAAAGTAGACCGGAGGTAAGATGGACCACCTCGGCTGGATCAGTTGGCATTTCTGTGTGGAGTTTGCATGTTCTCCCCGTGTTGGTGTGGGTTTTCTCCGCTTTCCCCTACAAGTTCAAACACATGTGGTATAGGTGAATTGGGTAAGCAAAATTGTCCTTAGTGTATATGTGTGAATGAGTATATGTGTTTCCCATGATGGAAGTGCATCCGCTGCGTAAAACATATGCTGGATAAGTTGGTGGTTCGTTCTGTTGTGGTAACCCCAGATTAATAAAGGGACTAAGCCAAAAAAGAATGAGTGCTGATGTAACGCTTTTCTTCCTGATGACACAAATCACTCAGGCGGACACAGAGAACTGCGTTCTGCGTCGTTTATTCTGTAACAGAAATATACATCCTCTGGCAACAGTATGCATTTAAACATGCATCGCCTTTCTGTATTCAGCAACCATTTTCTGCTGTGTTGCCACATAAAGTCATTTTAACAAAACATTATTTATTTACAAAAGTTCAACATACCTGTAACAGAAATATACATCCTCTGGCAACAGTATGCATTTAAACATGCATCTAAAAAACCAAACAAATAGTAAGAAATCACCCCTGCACATATTAATGTCATCATTCCAGCTACACATAGCATGAGCAAATTAAACCACACAAAGTTTGTCACACACGGCAATCATTCGACAGATTTGATCTAAAACATCACTTAATGTTCATATTGGGCTTGCATGTGTTATTAATATGTGTTAAAATACAAAATTTGTCACATTTAGGTGGAGCACATTTTACCTACCGCCTTTGTGTATTCAGCAACCATTTTCAGCTGTAGGCGGGGCTTTGCAGGTGAAAGGTAAAAGAAACAATCAAACACTGTTGCCACAAGAGGTCTCCCAACAACCACAAAATAAACAAAATAACCCATTTTGGTGAAAGACAATTAAACATTATTTTAACCCTCTTACACTGAGCACTGTATGTCCAATAATGTTTAATCTGAACTGTGTACTACTCTTGATGGAAAATGTGATTTTTTTTATTATTAAAAACTGATAATGAATGTTTGAGTGAAGGATAATCAGTGAATGACTAAAACTGAGTGTGTGAAAGAGAAAGTAATGAAGTGTTTGGGAAACCAGAGTTAAATTAAAAGAAAATGACTAAATGAATTGATTAGCCCTATATTAGAATCTTTGATTTCATACATTCATCTTCTTTTCGGCCTAGTCCCTTTATTAATTTGGGGTTTCCACAGCGGAACAAACCGCCAACTTTTCCAGCACATGTTTTACGCAGCAGATGCCCTGCCAGCCGCAACCCATCCCTGGTAAACATCCATACACACCCACTCACATTCATACACTACAGACAATTTAGCTTACCCAATTCACCTGTACCGCATGTCTTTGGACTGTGGGGGAAACCGGAGCAAGCAGAGGAAAGCCACACTAACTCAGGGAGAACATGCAAACTCCACACAGAAATGCCAACTGACCCAGCCATGGCTCAAACCAGCGACCTTCTTGTTGTGAGGCGACAGCACTACCTACTGCGCCACTGAGTCACCCCTCTTTGATTTTTATACATCTTAACATTCAAATAGGATGCAGAACCATGCCATCACATCCCTTACCACCCCATCACAATAAAAAATGTGACAAGGTGGTAGCATCCAAAAATGGCCGCAAATCACCTGTGGTCATGTTCCTCACCTAGCTTACATTAATTCAATCTAAATTTACTCCTCTTTAAAAATGTAAAATAAATAAATAAATAAGTTTACCCTATCTATTTTGCATGACGGGTGTGGTTGGGTTGAGCTTGACAGACCCTGGGCCTGTTTCAGAAAGGAGGTTAACTGAAAACTCAGAGTATTTTAACCCTGAAATGAGAGAAACTCCGGGTTTTCCGTTTCAAAACGGCAGGTTTGTTCAACTCGAGAAAGCAGGGTAAGTCAAGCCTGTTTCTGAAAGAAAGGTAACTTTAACTCAGAGTCAGTTACTGTGGTAACTTACTCTGTGAATCTAACCTGGTCAGAAGCAGGTTTTATTCTCTAAACTCAGAGTTTCTGTCGCTCTCCTCCCCTTTTTTAAGATGAAGCGGTATTTCTCGCCTTAGTCTTACGTTTCCACCCACCTATTTTAATGCTCATTTTGGATACGTGCATAAAAACGATTGATGGAAACGTCATGATGCACATAACTTTTTAAAATATGCATAAAAACGCGCATAACTGAGTAGGATACACTTTTATTCAATAGAAAATGTGCGCATAAACTACGATGCGCATAAACTACGAACACTTTTACTGAACAAATTACAGTATGTACATTAAAAAAAAGATCATGATCATATGATAATGAATGTGTGTAAATGAACAAACCAGCAGGCTCAGCACACTGTAAGACGTCTTAAATATTGTTTTAGTCATTCTAAAATGCCTTTACTGTTTCAGTATTAGTGTATATTATTAATTACCTCCGAACGTCTGGTCCGTGAGTCTCCGCGTCTCATGGCTTCAGACGCCGCCACGTGTTCATTGTGTTTCAGCATTGTCTTCTGACATCGAGGCGCAAGTACATTAATTAGGCTAAATAAAGAATTAATTGACGCAGCTTCTTCTACCACAGTAAATTCTGTTTTTACTGTTGATATTTGGTGCCAGTTTAATCAGAAAGTGACAATTTTTTTCTCTTTGACTCGTTGGATGGAATTTTATTCGCATCTTTTATGCAATATTCCAGTTTTGCACATACATTTATGTAATATATTTGGATGGAAACATAGCTATTGCCTACATTTTAGTCACACAGGGAAGAACTGTACGAGAATGGCTTATCCTTTTTTAATAAATAATTAAATTAAATTCACCTTCGACATGCATGTAACTAGATTAATGGGATTATTATTCTTTCTAATAATTATTTTTAGTACTGCTTACCGTCTAAATGTTATATTAACCTCTATCACTTGATCAATAAAAAAGGCAGACACACAAGTGCACTGTTAAATCATTTAAAACTAATAAATGTATAAAAAAAAGTTTAGAAAAAAAATATAAACGTCACAAACTACATCACTTATTTTATTATACTTGCATATTTAAATACTTAAAAAGTGAAATTAGGCATTAACTTGAGCAGCTGTTTTCCCACGCTAACTGTCTCTTCTTCACTGATGGTTGCTTCTTTTCAAATATACACACTCATATTTGCTATAACTTTGCATGAGCACATCAAGTTCAGCTGGAGAAAGAAATGCTGATCTCTTTTATAAGATATTGCCATAGTCACTCGTAATATCTGCGCTCCATTGATAATGCCTTTTTATAGTCACGGTGTGCGCGCTTAACTCTGAGTTGGTCTACTCGAAGTTGATTGACCCAACTCAGATCAGCTGTTCTGAAACCGAAAACTCAGAGTTTTTAATCTCTCGGTAAATCAACTCAGAGTTCAAGTTTAAACTCTGAGTTGTTTGAACCTCCTTACTGAAACAGGCCCCCTGTCTAACAAGAAAAAAACAAAAAATTACGTAAATGAATTTCCGTAATTCCCTGCTTTTAGTCTCGGAGGGTGCAGGGCCTGATGTCAATTCTGTTTTGTGATGTCATTTTAAGCAAAGCTGATTTACATTGTTCTTTCTCTGATGTTGTGAATTTTATTTTACTAATGGGTAAATGTCATGTTCATTGCTGTCAGTGGAAGAAGTGCAGACCCTCTTTTAGATCTTTTCTTTCTGAGGTAGAGAAAGTGGCTCAAAGCTTCAAATGCTTCAGAAATCAAAGTAAAATAACTGAAGCTCTCTGTACTTTATTTTCATAATATTTATTGTTAGAATGTTTTGTTTGTCCTTTGATGCAGGTCTTTTGTACAGCTCCTTGCTCCTTGTTGCAGTCGTAACAATTTTTATTTATTTTATTTATTTTAATAGTAAATATGCCTTGTGATGTTGATTGTTCCCTGTTTTGTGATGTTAAATTATTTCAAATAAAAAATAAAATAAAATAACTTAGACTTAGTGGATTAAACAAGTTTTTCTAAATTGTGTTAAAATGTTTGGATGAAAAGTTTTGATAAACTTCAAATACTGAATGTCTGTGTATGTGAGAGAGATAGCACATATGTTGTGTGAGATGGAAAACGAGGGAGAAATTTGTTATGTCCTGACTGCAACAGTGAGTGGCAAAAAAGCTGAACAAAAAAAAGACTTTTATTTTGGCGTGGTGTGTGACGTCATAAGGCTGCGCCGCTTCCGCGCTGTGATTCAACTGGAGGAAGGTTTGTTTTAAAACTTTTACACAGATATAAACCGATTGATTCAAGTTTAGGTTTTTCTTCCGATATTATGTATCTGCTGTTCACTATTATTTTAATCCTTCGTTCAACGAAGTACTATTTTAATAACAGTAATCGAGGGTTATTGTTTGAACAACATAAATGTGTGTATTAAGTGTTTTAATGAAGGTTTAATTTATTAAATAGCAAAATGTCATTCTATGCTAAGTATACATCACTATATATGATAAATTGAGTACTCGTTTTTATCAGATTATTTGTTGCAATTGTTTCATAGAGGTAAAGTTGGTTTCATATTCACACATTCAGACTTTCACCTTAATAATATAATTTCTTTAAAGTATTATTTTCAAACTCTAAATAGCGAAATCATATTAGCACTCAATGACTATCAAAGTATAACATTGTTCACAATCCAATAAACAGTGTTAATGTTGTTTTCAAGCCACACTTGCATGCTAATTCAGATCGAATATTCAAATTAACATGGTAAACAATATAGAGACTTCTAAATGAACAAATGTGTGAATATAAAACCAACTTTACCTCTATCATACAAAGAAACTGTTGAAGCAAGTGTTGAAGAGAAGCTATTTTGTTTCTGTTCATTGTTTTGTTCATTTTAAACAGAATAAAGTGTCCAAACACAGAAAAACTGCTGAAGCGACTGATCTCCACACTGTTATAAAGATGGTGTTTATTAAAGAGGAGAGTGAAGATGTGAAGATTGAAGAAACATTCACAGTCAAACAGGAAGATCTGCAGGAACAAACAGGTTGGTTTTCATTCTCAAAGACCAACTCAGTCATTTTAGGCCTTAAAAAGTCTTAAATTTACTGAAATATTGTGTTGTAGGTCTTAAATCTTTTTTAACTAGTCTTCATTTTCCTTTGTTCATGTTCTGCTAATAGAGGTAAAGTTGGTTTTATTTTCACACATTCAGACTTTCCCCTTAATAATATAATTTCATTAAGGTATTATTTGCAAACTCTAAATAGCGAAATCATATTAGCACTCAATGACTATCAAAGTACAACATTGTTCACAGTCAAATAAACAGTGTTAATGTTGTTTAGAAGTCATACTTGCATGCTAATTCCAATAGAATATTCAAAGTAAGATGGTAAACAATATAGAGACTTCTAAATGAACAAATGTGTGAATATAAAACCAACTTTATCTCAATGGTCTGCTACCCAATCTGGCCAAAAGCCACACAATCACCAACAATCCATCTCAATAAAACTTTCAACTTTTTAATTTAAAAAATCACATTTTAACTTCATTTATCATAATGGTAAGGACTACTGAGGATATCGACCTGGACATATTGTTGTGGATAGATTTAGTTTATTATAGTTTTTAAAACGTTTGTTCATTTGTTTTTTATTTTATAGAAATTTTATTTTGGGTAAAAAAGTGTGTGGATCCAAGTAGAGCTCTTTTGTTTTTACACAATATTTAAGATCTTTTGATCAGAAATATCTAAAATATTTTAATATCATTATTATTAATATTAATTTATTAAATTTATTAAATATTATATATAAAAATATTTTTTCATCTGGGCCGTTTGAAAAAAATCCTTAGTCTAAAATTTAATTCATAATGGTCTTAAAAATGTCTTTAAAAGTCTTCAATTTAACTTGGTGACACCTGTAGAAACCCTGATATAAAGTATGTCAGAAAACGTGGATGACTCTAATTTTAAATATGCTGAATGAAATTAAAAAATTAATTAAAGTAATTAATTATTATACAACATTGTACAGTTTTCTAAACTATACGATGTTGCTGTGGGGCGACGTGAAACAAAACAAACAAATTATAGTGGAAAAATAACGTTTAGCATTGCACTGACTACAACTGGCCAACAAACTAGTCTACAAATGACTTTTGCTGCTTAAGAAATGGATTACAGCATGCTGATGATATGCAAACATTTGAGTGTAAAGTTTGTCAGTATTTACCATATGCTTCACGTACCAACAGGCGCAGCCATTGGAATCTTTTTGCTTTTTAAAGAGCCCATATTATGGTTTTTTGAAAATGCCCTTCCATGTTGCACAATTGTTAATTGTACTTTTTTTGCATTGTGGGAGTTGAGGCTTCCAGGCAGGCCCACTAGTTGTCCCTCGTGGGCGGTGGTGGGATACAACACGGAGTGCAGTGTGTGTTGTGTGCTCACGTGTGCTTGTGTGTGGTGCACTTTTGGTAAACCATTTGTATTTTTGCGGAGTTTTGTGCTACGTAACTAGTTTATCTGCCACCTGTGAGCCTCTAACTCCTCCCATTGTCATTGTTGTTTCTTGACGTGACTGAGCTGCTACTATTGGCGATTAAGCTTTTAAAAGAGATTTTTATATTGGATAATTAAGGAAAATAAAGTTAAGTATTTATTTCGTCTCATGCTTTTTCCTTACACCAAGAACCTGTGGTAAATTCCCTGTGATCAGGATGGCGTAGTCGGCTTCAGTTTAGTATTCATTTTCTCCTAACTTACCGTTCCGCTGCATTCGCAATCAAAAAAAAAAAGTTATAATAGAGGCCCATGGAGGAAAAACAGCCATAAATTTAACGAAAAGGGAGTAAATTTGCCCTGAGTGCTTTTTTTAAGCATTTTCCCAGATTATGTCAAAATAAGATGTCCCCAAATAGCAGTTCGTTTGCTGAAACACAGAGAAAGTTTTGGCCAAATTAAGCCTCAAAATCACCCCAAAATGGATGAAAATGACCCAACAGCACACAAGGGGAAAGGTGCCCATTACAGCCTTTATGCAGATGCTGTACAGGTATGTCTCATGTCTGTGAGGCAAATATTCAGCTGTTTGTTCAGCTGTTACCCCAGAACTTTTTTCTGATGCGTTTACCGGTCAGGCACAGAATAAACAAGTATTCCCTGTCTGCTTAACACATTTTAGAAAAACATTTTGTTGTAATTATAAATGTATACAAATAAAAATAGGCCACTTACAGCTTTCAAATATGTGTCTTATGCATATGACCAAAATGACCAAAAAGACTGACAGTTTCAATTTACTAAAACTTTTATGTTAGGCAGCTTTGACACAATTTACATTGTAAAAGCACTAGATAAATAACGATTAATTGAATTGAATCTGCTTAAATGTGTACACGTTAATGGACCAAACACAATATGATCTCAATTATTTTACATTTAATGTGCATCAAAATTACAGTGTGTGTAGCCAATGTTTCCAGTGTCTTTTCACTTTTCAGCTTTTGATGAGAGTTTTTAAGACTTAATGAAAACATGTTTTATTTATTTCAGACCTGATTGAAGAGAATGAGGGGAATAAAGAGGAGGAACATCATGTCAAAATTGAGAAAACTCATTTACATACTGATGGTATTTTAAAAAGGAGAGACAATAATCCTTTCATCTGCACTCAGTGTGGAAAGAGTTTTGGAAGAAAAGACTATCTTAAAATTCACATGATTATCCACTCTGAAAAGAAACCATTTACATGCACCCAATGTGGGAAGAGTTTTAAACAACCATCATCCCTTAATCTACACATGAGGATCCACACTGGAGAGAAACCATTTACATGCACTCAGTGTGGAAAGAGTTTCAGCTGCTCATCGCACCTTAATCACCACATGAGGACCCACACTGGAGAGAAACCATTCACATGCACTCAGTGTAGGAAGAGTTTCAGCCAGTCATCATCTCTTAATCAACACATGAGGGTCCACACTGGAGAGAAACCATTCACTTGCACTCAATGTGGGAAGAGTTTCGGCCGATCATCATCCCTTAATCAACACATGAGGATACACACTGGAGAGAAACCATTCACATGCACTCAGTGTGGGAAGAGTTTCAGCCGATTAGCACACCTTAATCTACACATGATGAACCACACTGGAGAGAAACCATTCACCTGCACTCAGTGTGGTAAGAGTTTTAGCCTATCATCAAACCTTTTTAAACACATGAGGATCCACACTGGAGAGAAACCATTCACATGCACTCAGTGTGGGAAGAGTTTCAGCCAATTATCACACCTTAATAAACACACGAGGATCCACACTAGAGAAACCATTCACTTGCACTCAGTGTGGAAAGAGTTTCAGCAAACCATCATCCCTTAATATACACATGAGGATCCACACTGGAGAGAAACCATTCACATGCACTTAAGCCGTGGTCACACTGGACTTTTCTCCCCATAGACTTCCATTCATACGCATGCAAATGCGTCACACCGGAAACACAAGTTTTGCAGATCACTGCGTGGCAAAGTTCAAGCTTTGTAAACTCTGATCTGCGAAATCGCATCACTTGACTGTGCGAGACCAATCAAAGATCAAAACATGACCTCTCTGGACAGAAATGTAAAATATGGATCAATCGCTTTTTTAAAATGTCTAATCATTTTGTTTAATTCCGCCCTTTTTGCAGTGCCATACAACAGAAATTTGCATTCTCAAACTCTAGTGTGACTGCAGCTTCGGTGTGGGATGAGTTTCAGTTACTCATCAGACCTTAATAAACGCATGAAGACCCACACTGGAGAGAAACCATTCACATGGATGCACAGAGCATGCACAGGATGTTTCATGTCTGAATAATGTTTGAAAAGGCTAATTGACGCTATACTGTTTTCCAACACTCCTACACTGCAGTAGGTGAGGTTGTAAATGTGTTGCGCTCTTGGTGTTTACTGTAAACAGTGATGGCGGCTGAAAAAACAGTTTATAAACATCTGGCAAACAGCACCTCTGCGGCTTAAAATCTCTTTGCAAGTAGTTGTACAGGTGCGGATACATCTGTACTCTACTCCCCAGTGTATTCATGTTGTTTTGGATTATGTTCTCTGTCTGACACCCTAAATGAGAAACATCACTGGGAAGACACCCGACATCAAAGAAGGTAGAGCTCCAGGACAGTTAGTTTGCAGGATATCAGGGCCTCAAGTTTAAAAAGCCCATTCAATTGTCCTGTGTTGCAGCTTTTATTAGTTAAGTTTCTTTACTTTTAGGTTCAAGATTCTTTCTAGTTTACTACATTTACTTTTTTGAGTAGAATACAAGCTTGATGAATATTTTCCGATTTAGGCAGAGCGACAGGTATTAAGTTTTACAATATTAATACACTTTGATGATCCCAAGACTCCTGATTGGAGTATGTGGTAAATCCTGATTGGATGCCTGCATTACTCATCAATGGGTATATAAAAGTTGTTGAGCTAGCTAACCTAGGATGCTGTGGCTACTCAGGAGTGCTCATGGCAAGACCTGCCATTTCATTGACTCTTTAACCTTATGGTTTTGTTTTACATTTCTTATATCATGTAGTTAAAGTGTTGTTGTGATTATATCCTAAGTTCTTTATCTTCATTATTGTCCTGACATTTGTTGATTGCTTTGATTAGTCTATGAGTTACATTTTATAATAAATAATTTGCATTCAGGCTAGTTTGTTATCTCATCTCTCTTTCATGTTGCGACTCAGACAAGCTTTCTCAGGATGGATGGACCAGTGCGCGAGATGACTGAAGGCATAATAATGAAATAAATGCTCAGGAAGCCCCAACACTTTTTTTAGCAACTGACTGTCATTATGTACTCCTATGCAACCAAGGGTGCTTATTGTTCCAGAGAAATTAATTGACTAAATTATCAAACTGTTTTAAATATTGTAAAGAAATATTTACAGGAATATACTGAAGTAGAGAAGTAACTTTAGGAAGGCAATTCATTTTGATTATGATAGTTTGTTATTTTGAGTACCTCAGAGCAGTGGTTCCTAATTCTGGTGCTTGTGCAAAATGAGTTGACAACAGTCCCAAATTAATTTTATCTTTTATTAATAGATCTTAGAATCAAACCTGAGAAACCACAAAAGCAGAGATTTGGCTTATCGTTAACTGCTTAAGATCAATTTGCACCAGATCAGCAAGAGACAATGTTTGAGTTTCCTTCGCTGACTGGCCTCGACAAAACACTGCGTCCTGATTGGTTGGTGACTACGCTTCAGTGATGTCTTTGGGATTCACTCGCTTGTGAGTGGAAGTTGTTCTGGGTTACCGGGCGACAGACTCTGCTGAAAGTCGGTTTGCAGAAGTTTTTTTTTTCGGTTTTAATGGTTCCTAAACTTTAGGAGGTTGCAAGGAAGGTTCTTTGTGACCCGATTGGATGGTGGTGCGGTGTCAGACAGCAGCAGTGAGAATGAGTGAGCTAACGCAAAAAGCTAAGTTTTACTGTTGCAGTAGGTTTTTAAGTGATTTGGTTTGGTCCATTCCAATGGCACTATCTTCCAATGAGCAGTTGCCATGGAGGGCAGGCCCACGCCCTATACCATTACCCAGATAGCAGGTAGTAATCAACCTGAGCTCGGCTCTGACTCGGCATCGGCGAGTGTTATCCGGGCCGAGTCTGGACCGCAGCTCGCTCCCGCACATGCGTTTGGGATGCGGCTGTTAAGCACTGGCCCAATTTCGGTCAACCACAATTTCGGTCTGGCCCGAGTCTGTCTGTAGAGTCCGGGCCGCTTATGGCAAGGATTCGGCAAGGACTCGGCTTGTTTAACTGATGACAACCGATTCAATTCTTATTTTATCTAGTAACTTGTTAGTTTAATGATAATTTGAGAAAAAATCCACGGTACGACAGCAACAAAATAATAAGAATATTTAGTGTGGATGGTCAAAACAATATTATTCATAAATTAATGAAACATATTATCTAGGGAAAACGCGTATAACGTGTATAATGCGCTTATTTTCAAGATAGGACGCTCCTGTGCCAATTGTTTTTTTTTTAAAGAAGTTCAGTTCTATAAGAAATCTATGGGTTAGTAAAAACTCCTGATCCAAACTCTAATCCAGGTGGTGGCGGTAGAGCTCCAAAAAGCAGGTAGCCAACCGCCAAGAAGATCACAAGAAGAAAAAGAAGTTTCGTTGTTCAAAACGCTGCATTCCGGTCAGAAAGGTAAGGTTTTCACTGCTTGTATCCTGTATACTATGCAAATTTATTGCTTAAAACATTTTTCACAGTGTTAGATTGTAACAGTGTGTAGTATATTAAAACAATTTGATACGAAATGCAACTTGTTGTAAAGAAACACGGCTGAAGCTAATTGCTATACAATTGTGTGAAAGTGCCTGTTCCTTTGTTAGGTTGAAACAGTGTTTAGTAACTGAAAACTATTTAAATTATTTTAAAGAAACATGACTGAAACTAATTGGTGTGTATGCTAGTTTCTGTAGATTATTCTGTTAACACTAAAATTGGCAAAACATGTGCTTTTAACTTCTGAGTTAACTAAACATAAAGTACCGCTAGTGTTGAAAAAAATAAATTTACAGGCGTGTACTTATCCAACAATAATAATTCTGTGAATCGTTTTGGATTCATACAATATTATTGTTTAACTTGTTTATGCAGTGCATCACGAAAAGTGATCGAAACTCGACAACGTTTACTATTCTCTTTAAATTATCTAAGAGAAATATATTAGTACGTACTTAAATTTAAATGTGTTAGCCTATGTGAATCAATTATATCTTATATTCAAACTGTAATTTGCGCATGTAAAACTGAAAACAGATTTCGATGAGTTTTTTTGGTTATTGACACTTATGAATTCCGATTTGAATGAATAGGTAACAATATTTTTCGGTTAAGTCTTATTCTTGTTTAACAAAGGTTTGTAAGGTCATTTTGCAGCACATCACAGAGACAAAAGATGCCAATGGAACGCTCTTATGAACATGTGAATAGGCTTGTTATAGTTGGGTGCTTAAAGTCCGTTAAAAACTGTAAACTGCCGATACATTTTCAACGTACGTGAGCTTTTCAGACTTTACTAATTGCTTCACAAACGGCAGAAATGGTTTATTGTTATTAGCTATCATCATCATCAAACATTTTCCACAATGGTAGGTTAACAGTGTTTAGTAACTTACAACTATCTGATCCAAAAGGTTTCTTATTTTAAAGAAATATGACCTATTGACTTAATCTGCTTTCCTATGGGTTTCATAAACTGGTTTGTTCATTGTCACAAAGGGCCTGTTTCAGAAAGGAAGTGAAAACTCAGAGTATTTTAACCCTGAAATAAGAGAAACTCTGGGTTTTCCGTTTCAAAATGGCAGGTTTGTTAAACTCGAGAAAGCAGGGTAAGTCAAGCCTGTTTCTGAAAGAAAGGTAACTTTAACTCAGAGTCAGTTACTGTGGTCACTTACTCTGTGAATCTAACCTGGTCCGGAGCATGTTTTATTCTCTAAACTATGAGTTTCTGTCGGTCTCCTCCCCTTTTTTAAAGATGAAGCGGTATTTCTTGGCTTACGCCTGTTTCACACCGCAAGCGTCAGCGGCGCATGAGCAGAGCGTGAGCGCGTATGTTTTCGGCATCCATGTTAACAGATTAGAGCTTTCATACCGTACGCAGCAGCAGTGCGTCAGAGCGAGGCGTGAGCGTCGCCGAAGCAGCAGTGCAGCGATAGTTTTGGCGCTGGGTCTATTTTTGACGCGCTGCTCACACTCAATTAAAGTGACAGAACATTGATAATGACCAAAACACATTGAATGACAGTAAAAAGCAATTTTACCCAATAAATGCGTTAATAATGTCAAATTGTTCATATATAGTCAACCAAATGAACTTAAACGATTAAAAACGGCAACAAACATTTGTTTAGGCCCGAACTACAAAACCAAATGTAAAACAAATTTAGTATCAATTTTGCTGAAGTTGAAGTTGCTGTTTTCTGTGCAGTTGAGCAGAGGAAGAAAGTTTTAATCGGCTTTGTTTTATGTTCACTCGTTATTCCTACCGGGAGCTGTTTGCACTGTGAATCTGACAACATGAAAATAAGTAAAAGAATGGCATGCATTGGTTACTTTTGTCCGTCTCATCATCTGCACGAGCATGAATTAACGAGCTGTTATTCTGCCGCTGGACATCACTGAAGCGGAGAAAGCAACACTAGTTTGATCATGTATAAATATCATAATAACTATATTGAATAAATATGATTATAACTAGGTCTACAGCAACCTGATAATCAAAAAAACAAATGACATGATATCACAGGCGATTGTCTTCTGACTGTAGATGCTTCTCATATAAGTTAGCTTGAGAAGCATACAGTACTATTTGATCTATAAAATGTGTAAAATAAAGAAACAGCATAGGAGGGGCCTTGGTGCAGATGAAAAGTTTAAAAAGTGTATTTGTATATAGAGAGACATGGGTAACTAAATAGAATAGAATTTTGTTTGATACTTCGTTTAATTTATTACTTTATTATTGTAAATATTTTTTCTTATTGTATACATATTTGGGCATTATTCTGATTTCACTTTTTTGTACATTAAATCACTTTTGTTGGCAGTTTTGTTGTTTATGTCTTTTACTTTCACCCATCATCTTGTAACAGTACCACACCTTTTAAATGTTATTACTTTTACCCTAGACTAACATCAAAGAGGTTGTAACACAAATGAAGGACTTTGAAAAGCTTACAGCACCTGGTATTGCCAGGCAGTCTCCCATCCAAGTACTAACCAGGCCCGACGCTGCTTTACTTCAGAGTTCAGATAAGATCGGGCATTGCCAGCGTGGTATGGCCGTAAGCAAGAGAGTCTGTCAAGAGTTGGCTATTTAAAACAGGCGCAGCACCAGGGACCGAGCGCAGCTCAGCTGGCATCGACACAGCACCGACAGAAACAATGCCCTTGAAGGCGAGAAAAAATAATGGCAGCGGAGCTGTGGCACGGGGAAGTCTATCAGCTGCCAAATGAAAGACTTCGAAAAGCTTACAGCACCTGGTATTCCCAGGCGGTCTCCCATCCAAGAGTAACAGGTGTACTATATTTATTTATTATTGGACCAGACAATAAAACCAGAAGTTTACAAGGTAAGTAAAAGGAGGTGGGGGTGAAACTGAGCAATAACCAAAGACAAACTGAATTTTTAAAATACAAAAATAGTTTTACTTTAGATTGTATGAATTTTTTCCTTTTCGTATTTGTCTTAGTAAACAATACTTACATCAGTAACATAACTATTTATACACAACCCCAGGGTGCACCCACTTTACAATTATTTTAAATCAAACACAAATCACAATAATTTAATTCAAGTGAAAACAAAAGAAACCATAAAATAACACAAATAAATCAGTGTCGTTGTTCACTCTGAAATTGGTGAAATGAGTTCAATTCAGATAAAGTTCTGTTTTTTTCCCTCCAAGAAAATCAGTCCTTAGAGCTGTATTAAAAAAAATCGCAGTCCAATAAAGGAATTAACTTTTTGGCAAATTCTTACTTTATCTGGTGAAATGAGGATAAATTGAAATATGTGTACTTCACAATTTTCCAGGTCGACGTAGGAGGCTCGCCATCAATACAAGGAATCCAGTGAAACTGGGAAAATGTCCTCAGAAAAAAACTTGGCCTGATCACAGACCAGAATATATAAATAAGTTTAATATGTTCAAAATCATTTCAAAAACATACAAAATATACAACACGTGGAACAAATAAAACACATACACACTCATGTTTACCATAAAATGAGCTAATATAATGGAATACCTGTCAAATTCGCGATGTCTATAGCCGCTTTTCCACTATCGTGCTGAATCGTTCTTTAAACAGAACTGTTCCATTCCGTGCCAAACCGGGCCAGACAGCACGGATACGGTTTCATTTTCCACTGTCGTGCTGCGACAAAGCTCTTTAAAACATTACACAAAACGCATCAGTAGTTGCCTTGGTAACGCAATGTAAACGGCTCCCTTTGTTCAATTAAAGTTAAATAAGAGCCGAAACTATTTATTTCTTTTTTTTTCATAAAAGCAAAAGCAACCATGTGACTAAACACTGTTATGCCGCTCTATCAAATAGGGGTGCTAAATGTGCACCCCTATTTATTTATATGTTGCGCAGCTCTGGCTAAATTTTATTTGGAGGGAAAATTACCAAAATGTAACGTGATGATTGAAAATAATTGAAGGGGAAATAAATAATATTTAAAATCTCTGAACATAACAGAAAAATAAACAATGATAAGACAACAATAATAGTGCATTTGCATTATCGTGGCAGAAATATAATTTTGGACAGGCCTTGTCAAAGGTGAGCGGGCACTTTCACTAATAAAAACACAGCACATAAATTATTTCATTTTTAACAATTAATTAAATTACACTGCGTTTTTATATCAAAAGTTGATAATGATATAAAATATACTACATTTTGATGGTAAAATGAAACCAATTAAGCGATGGCTGTTATTTGTTTTACTATTCAAACATTAAATAACGAATGCAGCAAGTGAAATAAAAAACGAATATGAAACAACACATATATCGCAGGATTTAAAGCATATAAAGCACTATTATATTTAGCAAAATGCTGCTCTATTATCTTTTTATTTTGATCCTTTTATTTTTATTATAATAGTTATTTTTGTGTTCATAATTAACTAACAAGCTGTAGGCGAATTATTGCTAGACGTTTTAGAAAATATTTGCGTAGCTATATTAAAGATCACCACAAAAAAAAAAAAAAACACAGAAACATGTTACATGCCTCATAAATGTCATATAACTTATGTAAAACTGAATCATTTAATTGCCTATAGCTGAAATGAAGAAAATTGCTCATTTTATTTTTATAAAACATTTGTAAAAACGTATTGATATTTTTTGAGTAAAAGCAATACTGACATTCAAGAATCCATATTTATTTAATTCATTCATTCTTTTGACTTATTTATTAGTGCATATGCTGTAATATAAATCATACAACAGTACCTTGGACAGTTACAGTGCCGCTCCGTAAAGCTTTCAAGCAAAGTCTTTTGGACGGCCGACATTACAACACGACGTCCTTCAGGTGGTCTCGCCGGTATTAACAAGCTGTCCTGGCTTTGAATTAAAAAGTGCAATTATTTCCTTGTTGTTAAAAGAGTCTGCAAGTTCGTGTTCCATGGATATAGTGATGTTGTTGTGGAATTTGGACATCGACGATGCAAAGCGTGACTTTATTCGCTTTATTCGATGCGCAGCAGGAAAAAAAAGTCAGCAGCGCAAGTCGCTCTCCCGGATCAGAGCGAGTTTTGTGCTGTGAAATACAGCGCTGCGTGCAATAAACTCACATTCAGGCAGGCGAAGTAGGTCTGTATTCAAGTCAATAAAATAATAACTTTAATGAATAAAATATCTTTGTAAGAATGTGAGGAGTTATTCACTTCTCTGCCAGAGACTACTCTATGGTTTTAAAACCCTTTTCAAACTGTATCGTTTAGACCTGGATCATTATTTTATATTGAATGTACTGTAGTTTATTGAGGATGTCTGATGACTAGCGCACTTCTGCTGAGCCAGCTGTGGTAGCTTAGCAACCGAGTCGCGACGTCAACACACAGAATCTGTCAGCACAGTTCAGCACGGTTGTCTAACCGTGCCGAGAATTCCGGGCTGAGAACGGTTTGTAATCGTGCCGCGCCGTTCCAGGCTCAGTGGAGAAACAACCGTAACCGTACCGAAGTGTTCTTAGAACGGTTTGGCACGATAGTGGAAAAGCAGCTTATATCACTCTATGGTCTTCTCACACACACGCGATTGCAAAATGGCGTCAGCGCACTGTAAACGCAATGCAACATGCGGTCTGACTTAAACACACTAACACACTAAATAACAACTATTTTGCAGGTACAACTTGATTTGGTACAACTACAATCACTTTTAAACTGTTTAGGAATCATAACGTACTGTATTTGAATCTTTTTGTTCAAGTTTGCTCCTCTCTATTGTTCTGCCAACCGGTCTTGTCTCTGCTCTGTCTCTCTCTCCCGGCAAGCTGGAAGGGGCGGAGCTAACAACCCGCTCCTACGATTGGTTGTTACTTTACCTCTAACTACATTTTTATACATGAATTTTTTTTTCGTTTATTATATTAATAAAGACTTGTAGATATAATAATAATATGATTATACTACTCTAAATAATATTATAAATAAATATTTAACTATTTCACTAGGGTTACATATGTTTCTGCAACTATTTTTGGTAAGAAGACTTTCAGTTTTGCCGTATGAACGAGAGAACAAATGAACGACAAAAATGGGATTCGATGGACTCGGCCACCTCGTCATGTATGTACTCACTTTCCTGTTGGGGGCTGGACTACGGCATTTCTGTATGTATTTGCTGCTATTTTCGGTAAAGATGACGTTCAATTTTGCAACAACACCCTTCAAAACGGTAAGAGCGTGCGAGTAAAACACCTTTCACGGAAGCACCGGCCTCTTTCAAACGCCAGAGCATTTGAACGACAAGGATGGGATTCGATGGACTCTTCCACCTCGTCATGTATGTACTCACTTTCATGATGGGGGCTGGACTATGGAATATATGTTTGTATTTGCAGCTGTTTTCGATAAAGTTGACATAAAATTTTGCAACAACATCCTTCAAAATGCTAAAAGAGTGAGAGAACTTCTGCAGAAACACCATGATCTCTCGAATGCCAGAACATATGAGCGAAGAGGATGGGATTCGAACCCACGCATGCAAAGCACAATGGATTAGCAGTCCATCGCCTTAACCACTCGGCCACCTCGTCACTTATTTTCCTTTTTCTCTGGTGGAGGCCGGACTGTGGCACATATTTGTATATGTATGTTTCTGCAACTATTTTCGGTAAGAAGACTTTCAGTTTTGCCATATGAACGCGAGAGCAAATGAACAACAAAAATGGGATTCAATGGACTCGGCCACCCCGTCATGTATGTACTCACTTTCCTGTTGGGGGCTGGACTACGCCATTTCTGTATGTATTTGCTACTATTTTCGGTAAAGATGATGTTAAATTTTGCAACGAAATCCTTCAAAACGATAAGAGCGTGCGAGTAAAACACCTTTCACGGAAGCACCGGCCTCTTGCAAACGCCAGAGCATTTGAACGACAAGGATGGGATTCAATGGACTCTTCCACCTCGTCATGTATGTACTCACTTTCATGATAGGGGCTGGACTATGGAATATATGTTTGTATTTGCAGCTATTTTCGATAAAGTTGACATAAAATTTTGCAACAACATCCTTCAAAACGCTAAAAGAGTGAGAGAACTTCTATGGAAACACCATAATTTTTCAAATGCCAGAACATAGGAGCGACGAGGATGGGATTCGAACCCACGCGTGCAAAGCACAAGGGATTAGCAGTCCATCGCCTTAACCACTCGGCCACCTCGTCACGTACTTATCTTTTTCTCTGGTGGAGGCCGGACTGTGGCATGTATTTGTATATGTATGTTCCTGCAACTATTTTCGGTAAGAAGACTTTCAGTTTTGCCGTATGAACGAGAGAGCAAATGAACGACAAAAATGGGATTCGATGGACTCGGCCACCCCGTCATGTATGTACTCACTTTGCTGTTGGGGGCTGGACTACGGCATTTCTGTATGTATTTGCTGCTATTTTCGGTAAAGATGACGTTAAATTTTGCAACAAAATCCTTCAAAACGATAAGAGCGTGCGAGTAAAACACCTTCCACGGAAGCACCGGCCTCTTGCAAACGCCAGAGCACTTAAACGACAAGGATGGGATTCGATGGACCCTTCCACCTCGTCATGTATGTACTCACTTTCATGATGGGGGCTGGACTATGGAATATGTTTGTATTTGCAGCTTTTTTCGATAAAGATGACATAAAATTTTGCAACAACATCCTTCAAATCGCTAAAAGAGTGAGAGTAAAAGAACTTCTACAAAAACACCATGATCTCTCGAATGCCAGAACATATGAGCGACGAGGATGGGATTCGAACCCACGCGTGCAAAGCACAATGGATTAGCAGTCCATCGCCTTAACCACTCAGCCACCTCGTCATGTATCTTCCTTTTCCTCAGGTGGAGGCCGGACTGTACCACTTTTTTGTATATGCATGTTTCTGCAACTATTTTCGGTAAGAAGACTTTCAGTTTTGCCGTATGAACGAGAGAACAAATGAACGACAAAAATGGGATTCGATGGACTCGGCCACCCCGTCATGTATGTACTCACTTTCCTGTTGGGGGCTGGACTACGGCATTTCTGTATGTATTTGCTGCTATTTTCGGTAAAGATGACGTTAAATTTTGCAACAACATCCTTCAAAACAATAAGAGCGTGCGAGTAAAACACCTTCCACGGAAGCACCGGCCTCTTTCAAATGACAGAGCATTTGAACGACAAGGATGAGATTAGATGGACTTGGCCACCTCGTCATGTATGTATTTTATGATGAGGGCTGGACTATGGCATGTTTGTATATATGTATTTGCAGCTATTTTCAATAAAAATGACTGTAGCTCCCTGGTTCAATAAAGGATTGACTCTTTCACTGGTGTTTTCCCATGATTTATTTCAGTGCAGCATTCACTTCACTGACGCCGTTGTCAACATCAAACACCTTATACCATAGGCCAAACACTGAACACCTTGCACCGTATGGCAAACACCGTAAGAGCTTGTATACAAAGAGAAAATGAAACCAAATGTAAGCAACTATGAAAACCATATACAAACAAACAGACATCACTTAAACTCAAGATACAAACTCAATACAAACAAACAAACATTTTAAACGAAGTGTCAGTACCTTGTTCTCCAATCAAACCAGAAGCTAAACCTTTAGTCCGTAGCAGACCGCACAGCTGGGACGCCGTGGTCATGTGCGATCTTTCCGTGTCTGTTTATATCCGTAATAGTAATTAATTCAAAATAAAAGACTTCCGGTTTTACACTGAACACTTCATAACATAAATCCCAAAAATATCAAAAATACATATAATAGAGGAGAGAGAGAGAGAAAGTATACACACACACACACACATACACACACACACACACACACAATATAAACATTGTAGAAAAGATGCAATAACAAAGACACCATGTCAAAGTTATTAACACTCCCACCAAATTATGAGTGCAAATATTAAACCCAAATTACAAGTCATGAATAATTTCCTAGTAACAAACTCTTCACGTGTATTTTTTTCTTTTCCCCCTTTTTTTATTTTTTATAAATACCTTTTTTTCTCACCATGATAATAAATACGCACCCATAAATATGTAGAAAATTTAAAACGATTTCATGATCCACTTTTTTTTTTACACAATTTTAAATAACTATTAATTTCCTTCCTTTAGCAATACAAGTTTTCGCACTGGTCTTTCAACTATGGATTGCTTGGTTGTACGTTTTCCCTTTGCATCAAGTTTACAATCACCTAAGAGCACTTTAGCCTTTCTAATAAGCCCGTCACCACTACTAATGGTTTCCTGTATCCTACCTAGCTTCCATTCATTTCTAGGCAAGTTTTCTTCCTTCACCAATACAATGTCATTAATTTGAAGGTTTCTCTTAGGCATATTCCATTTCTGACGAGTCACTATATTTGTAAATTGATGGATCTTTGGGATAATTATGGAATGCTTTACAGGGTCCGGGTAACGAGAAAGAGTAAGTTTTCCTCCCACCCTAAGCGTACCATCAACATCCAAGAAAGTGTCAAAGGACATAACGCACCACATGACACATTCCTCCCACCTTTTACCTTCTCTAGCTCATCCTTATGAAAATGCTCCTGCAGACATTTGAGTACATAGAGTTCTGCCTTTTGCCTCTCTGGCATGGTACTACTTACTTCCACAGAAACTATAGTAGCGGCCAATTTCAACCTAGGGACCGTTATAACTTTGAGAGGTGCAACTTTTGATTTTGCCATCGCTAGTGCACAATGAACATTTCCTTCTTCATTCTTTACTCTGACATAAGAACATTAACCATATCCATCAGTACTAGCAACGGAGAAATGATGCAATTCAGTACTAATTGGTTTCCCGAAATTCAATGATACATATGTGCGTGGTATGCTTAGATTTTGCAGGCTTTGTAAATCTTGTTTCCATTTTACCCATCTTAAACTCAGTCCATCCATCAGAGGGTCATCCCAACCACTGCCATTCTTGCACACCTCTTGCAGGATTTGCTTTCCATTGAAAAGGACAGGTGCAATGAGTCCTAAAGGGTCATAAACAGAAGCGACAGTAGATAATATGCCACGCAGAGAGGCAGGTTGTTCTTTTAGGTGTACTTTAAACTTGAAGCAGACAGATTCCCTATGCCACTGTAATCCAAGTGTTCTCTCTAAAGGCAATTCATCAAAAGCAAGATCCAGACCCCTTACATAACACATCCTTTCCGATTGAAGGATGCCCTTCAATACAAGTTCACTATTAAACAGGAACTTATGTAATCGTAAACTACCTAATGCACAGAGGCAAGGCAAGGCAAGGCAAACTTTATTTATAGAGCACAATTTAACACAACCGTAGTTGATCCAAAGTGCTTTATAATAAAATAAACTAGACAATAAAACTAAAAATAACTGGTATTAAAAATACAATGAAATATATTTAAAAGTAATACTAAAATATAAATAATACAAAAATAACATGCATGCATCAGTCAAAGGCAAGAGAGTAAAAATGTGTCTTTAAGTTAGATTTAAAAGCATCCAAAGAAGGAGAGATTCTGATATTCAGAGGGAGACTATTCCAAAGCCTTGGGGCCGCAACACTGAAAGCTCGATCACCCTTTGACTTGCAGCGAGACCGAGGGACAGACAAAAGAAACTGATCATGTGATCTAAAGAATCTGCAAGCTGTATATGGCCTAATAAGCTCGCTGACATAGGCCGGGGCAGAATTGTGCAAAGCTTTATAAGTGAAAAGAAGAATTTTAAAATCAACCCTGTATTTTATAGGTAGCCAGTGCAATGAGGCAAGGACAGGGGAGATATGCTCTCTTTTCTTAGTTCCTGTTATTAATCTGGCGGCTGCATTTTGGACCAACTGTAGCCGAGAGAGTGTTGACTGAGGTAGGCCAATATACAAAGAATTGCAGTAGTCTAGACGAGAGGAGATTAAAGCATGGGTTACGATTTCTAAATCTTTTTTAGAAAGAAAGCGTTTAACTTTTGCCACCAATCTAAGCTGGAAGAAACTGCTCTTCACAACTGCATTTACATGTTTGTCAAACTGCAAGAGTGGATCAAAGATAACTCCGAGATTCTTGGCGTGATTGTGCAGATTGTCGTTTAGGGCTCCTAGCTGAGTTTTAATTGAATTGTTGGTAGCAGCAGGACCTAAAATTAACACTTCTGTTTTATTCTCATTTAGTTGCAGAGAGTTATTTGTCATCCAGGTCTTAATGTCGGTAAGGCATAGGAAAAGATTTTCTAATGATAAATCTTTTCCTAGTTTGATTGGAAAGTATAGTTGGAGATCATCAGCATAGCAGTGATAGCTTATTTTATGTTTGAGGAGTATTGAGCTTAAAGGAAGCATATAAAGAGAAAATAAAAGAGGGCCAATAATAGATCCTTGTGGAACACCACAATGAATAGGTTTAGGTGGTGAAGTAAAGGATCCAATATTTACAGAAAAAGATCTCCCCTATGATAAGATATGATATGGCAAGATATATAAGATATGAGGAGAACCACTGCAAGGCAAGGCCCTGAACCCCAACAACACACTCAAGTCGTCTCAATAATATGTTGTGATCTACGGTATCAAAAGCAGCGCTTAGGTCTAAAAGTATTAAAATCGCAGAAGATCCAGAATCCATGGAGAGTAAAATGTCATTTGTGACCTTTAGTAGTGCAGACTCAGTGCTGTGTTTTGCTCTAAAACCAGATTGGAAGGGGTCTAGAATATAAAAAATGTCCAGATATGAGGTCAATTGTGAAAGCACAATTTTCTCTAAAACCTTTGAGATAAATGAGAGCTTAGATATGGGCCTGTAGTGGTCAGGCACAGCGGGATCAAGATTAGGCCTCTTTAATAGAGGCTGTACAACAGCATGTTTAAAGACATCTGGAAAAACCCCGTTTATTAAGGAGCTGTTTATTAAGGCTAAGAGGGAGGGGCAGATTGTATCTAAAACCTCTTTAAAAAGACGGCAGGGCAGCACATCTGAAGGACAAAAGGTGAGTTTCATCTGAGAAATTGTATTAAGTAGCTGAGAAGAAGATACAGGCTGAAAATTTGTGAAACTGTTTGATGGAGGGACCGAATCAGAATGATCTATGTCGGTGGGAAAGAGGTGTGATTTAATATCTTGTATTTTCTGAGCAAAAAAGTCGGAGAACTTTATGCACGTCTCCAGATTGACAACAGGAACAGAGCACATAGTTGGATTAAGAACTGAATTAATAGTTTTAAAAAGGACTTTTGGCTTACTTGCACTTTTAGCAATCAAATTTGAAAAATATTTAGATTTAGCCTCACTGACCGAGTCTTGATATGAATTTAGGCAGTCTTTTAAAATCTGGTAGGAAACCTGAAGCCCATCCTTTTTCCACCTGCGCTCAGCCCTTCTGCACTCTTGCCTGAGAGTACGGGTAGATGAATTTAACCAGGGCTGAGGAATTGAACTAACCCTAGACCTCTTTGATTTAAGAGGAGCAACTTCATTTAAAGCAAAATCACAAGCAGAATTAAAGGTTTCAGCAAGTTGTTCAGTGTCTGAACAAGATGGCAAAGAAGCATTAGCATTTGAAAGAAAGTTGGTGTAAGAATTAGAAAATTCAAGAGCAGAATTTTCGTGGAAAACACGAGAGAAAGAGACAGGTTGAGTAAGACATTTTGGCGATTTAAACTTAATCATTTAAATGATTTAACGTGTGTGGAATATGTTAAAAAAGAACTATTAGAATATTTAAAACAATAATAATGCAGAGGTGTCACCTAGTATCGATGGGACGCAGCTAAAAGCTGTTATGCGAGGTAAACTTATAATGTTGGGATCAAGAAAAAAATGGAATTACATAAATAATATAAATATACAACTTGAAGATTTAGAGACTAAATATGGTAAATATCCAGATATTTTTAATAATATCAAAGAAGTTAAAGTGGAACTCAATAAAATATTTGAGGGCGTGTCAGAATCCATACTTTCTAATTTAAGGATGGGAAAATCCATTTTGCGCCATGGCGCATGGTCTAAAAGGGTTGAGTTTATTTTGTTAATGAGTTATAGGTGTGTTTTGAGAATAAACCAATCAGCGACTCATCTCCCATTACCTTTAAGAGCCAGTTGCGTCGCGTCATGAGCGCATTTGCATTTGCAATTTACATGACGTAAAGTAAGTTCACTTTCGCTTTTGCTCTCGTGGATAGGGAAACCTTTACGCTCAGACATCAATTAGCCTATAAATAATTAATTTTGTTTGTTAAGCGCAAAAATTTGTTTTAAAACTATTTCTAAATTCAGTTCTAATTTCCAGCAAACGAATAAATTAACATTGATAATCAAGTATGTTCAAAAAACTGAGTTATTTCCAAATACACCTGCTGTGCCCCATACGACCTAAAACCTGACAGGTGGACAAATCTAAACTTGTTTTTAATCAAACAAATATAAATATGGATATAATAAATAATACTGCTAATAATAATAACATTATACAAAAGCAAATTAAATGAACTGAAAAAGCCTCTCGAGATGAAGAAAGGCTGAAGGCAGTGGTTTTTAAAATTCATGTAGGCTAGAAATTAATATGTTTTGTAATAATTTAATCATTTATATTTATATCCTATATACATATATATATATATATATATATATATATATATATATATATATATATATATATATATATATATATATATATATATCCTTAATATCTTTTTCATATGTAATGATATTTGCGTATTGCTCTGCATCTTGTGTGTAGTGTGTAAGCCAGGCACACTTTGCGCCAAACAATAGACCAACTTTGTTCTGATCTAAAGAACAGACTATTTACAGTTTCTCAAAATAGCAACGCGCCAAAACATGCCTGCTTTTTTAGACCAGAATGCCTATAGGCGCACATACGAGCGCAAATGCATTTGCTATTTAAACAGTTTGGCGCAATGCCTCAAAATGACCCTTGCGCCAAGGTGAAAGTAGCAAATAGCAATTGCTTTGCGTCTTGTGCCACATTGCGCCGGGTGTATGATAGGGCCCTATGCATCTATATTAGCTAAACAATTATAGGACATTCTTTCAGACCTAATAGATACTTATCAAACAGGTTTTATAAAACAAAGACAAACATATGATAATATATGGCGAGCCCTTCACGTAATAGATTATATAGCTCAAAACAAGATTAGCACTCTTCTAAGTAGCCTAGACGCAGAAGAAGCTTTCGATTCGATGAGTTGGGATTTTTTATATTTAGTTCTGCAACGATTTGGATTTGAGAATGACATTATACATTTTTTAAATCTTTATTTTAAACTCCTACAGCTAGAATTAAAATAACTGTGGATATTTTCAGAACATATTATATTAGAGGATGTCGACAAGGTTGCCCATTAAGTCCTTCCTTATTTGCATTATTTGTTATACCATTGGCACAACTAATCAGAGATTGTGCAGAAATAAGGGGAGTGAAAATTAAAGATGTAGAACATAAAATTTGTTTATATGCTGATGATGTGTTTTTGTTTCTTACATATCCAGAATTTAGTTCACCTAAGGTGATGCATTCTCTTGACAAATTTGGATTACATTCAGGATATAGATTAAATTTACTTAAAACACAAACTCTTTAATGCAACTATAACCCAGATGATAAAATACACAAGGATTATGCATTTAAATGGAACATACCTTTTATCAGATAACTTGGGAGTTCAAATCTCTGCAGACCTATCAGGTATCTATAAAAATAAATGACTTTCCCATTACAGAAACTATAATAAAGGATTTGAACAGATGGCCCCTTCTATCTTTAGATCTATATAATCGAATAGAGATAATAAAGATGAATATATTACCATGCCCACTTTTTCTCTTTAAAGCTTTACCAGTGGAGAAACCAAAAAGCCAATTTGATGAATGGAAAAAACTAGTGTCTCGCTTCATTTGGAACGGAAAACATCATTAGATGTTTATTGTAATGCAGCACAGCTTAGACACATAGTTTGTTGGTGCAATGACAAATACTGTGCAAAGTGGAAAGAATTTGAACAATTACTAATCCACTTACCTCTCCAATAATTATTAGGAGATAGAAACTTCTAACATACAGAACTGCATAAACTGAATTCCCTGACAAAGAGCTCTTTAGAAATTTGGTACACTCAAAAAAATATTTAACCCCAAAAGTTAAACTTTATGTAATTCAATTGGATGTCAATTTTCCATCCAATTTAATCACATAAATCCAACGTAAAAGTTAACATTAGTTTAAGCCTAACCCATTTATGTTCAGTTAACATGAATGAATTAAATAAATGTTATGATAACTGCTGAAATAGGTTTTATTCTTGTATAATACATAGACTTTACTCATTTCGAATACATTATTATTATTTGTTTTATATAATCACCTTTTATGTTCTTAGGTTTATTAAATAAATTCTCAACACAGATTAAATTTTTTAACATTTATTGTCCAATAACATCCAATCTGACAAAAACATACTGTAATGCAGTGCTTAACAAATAACTGCAATAGCTTTCTGGTTGTGACTTTTTAGTTTTGTGTGCCTACAAGTAACAGGCATCAACAAGGAAACATAATTCAACATCAAACATTAATTTCACATTTTCAAAGTTACATTGTCATGTTACCTCATAGTATGGTTAACAATGTTCTCTCCTGATCTATAACACAAAAGTAAATGATCCCTTCTTTTTCTAAATGTTTGTTAAAACAATTAACAATGACCCCTAACAATAAAATGACAATACAATAATGAAATAACACCTAAACACAAAATGCAATGAAATAAAATAAATTTTAAAAAAGCAATCATTTTACTTTACATATCTAAAGTTTGCATCACTTTTTAATACATATAACAGGTTTACAATTTTCAGCATTTAGAACAGCAAAACAAGTCCTACTCACAGCAGATGGGAATGCTGAATTCCCAAACTCCTCAGTCGTGGCTTTAAAGGAAAAGTTCACCTGAAAATGAGCATTTACTCACCTTTCACTTGTTTCAAACTTTTATTGTTTTTTTTCTTCTGTTGCACACAAAATACTATATTTTGAAGAAAGCTCGAAACCTTGACTTTCACTGTATTTGTTTTTCCTACAATTGAAGTTAATGTCAAAATATATTTTGTGTTCAATAGAAGAAAGAAATTCATAAAGGTTTGGAACCAATTGAGGGAGTGTAAATAGTGAGTATATTTTCATTTTTTACGTGAACTGTGCCTTTAAAACCTTAAAGTGGTGGAATAAGTAGCATTCCACTTTTGTTAAACTATTTTAGTCCTCTAAACCAGCATTTCAGAAGAACATAAAAACATGTAAAACTACTATTTTATAACACAAAAGTAAGTGATCCCTTCTTTTTCTAAATGTTTGTTAAAACAATTAACAATGACCCTTAACAATGAAATGACAATACAATAATGAAATAACACCTAAACACAAAATGCAATGAAATAAAATAAATAAAAAGAAAAAGCAATCATTTTACTTTACATATCTAAAGTTTGTATGACTTTAATACATATAACAGGTCTACAATTTTCAGCATTTAGAACAGCAAAACAAGTCCTACTCGCAGCAGATGGGAATGCTGAATTCCCAAACTCCTCAGTCGTGGCTTTAAAGGAAAAGTTCACCTGAAAATGAGCATTTACTCACCTTTCACTTGTTTCAAACTTTTATTGTTTTTTTTCTTCTGTTGCACACAAAATAATATATTTTAAAGAAAGCTGGAAACCTTGACTTTCACTGTATTTGTTTTTCCTACAATTGAAGTTAATGTCAAAATATATTTTGTGTTCAATAGAAGAAAGAAATTCATAAAGGTTTGGAACCAATTGAGGGAGTGTAAATAGTGAGTATATTTTCATTTTTTTACGTGAACTGTGCCTTTAAAACCTTAAAGTGGTGGAATAAGTAGCATTCCACTTTTGTTGAACTATTTTAGTCCTCTAAACCAGCATTTCAGAAGAACATAAAAACATGAAAAACTACTATTCTGAGGCTGGAGATGTAACCAAGACAGTCTTAATACATCTGGAAAAGAAGTAATCCGTTGGCTTCCTGGACGCAAAAGTAAAATGGGTAACATATCCTGTTTTAAAAGTTTCAGAGATTAAAAAAAAGAAAAGAAAGTGCAGTCCATGGCATACTGGAGTTAGTGTCATCAGTCGGTAGAAATATATCTTTTAGGGCATTCTTGTCTAAAGGTTTTCAATGTTGTTCCAGTTGAAGGCATGTAGGCAAACAGTGAATGTCCTATTCACTGAAACATTTTAATTTTAAGTGCTTGTACCTTTGGGGACAGCTTGCTGCCATCTAAGTTCATCAGTACCTTCTGAAAGAATTCAAATGTGAACTTGAGACCTTGAGGATAGCTTAAATTGAGAGCGTAGATCAGTCCAAAGAGAATTACTAATCCAAAGGAAATACTCTTTAGGTTCTCTAGCAGCGTTACACCCTCTATCACAACTCCAACATCACTTGGCTCCTCCTCAGCACCAGCACCTTCCTTGCGAATCACAAAAAGCCCCAGAGTGGTCTCAGAAATTCTTGCTTCTGCTTCTTTAGGGTTGCTATCCTAAAATAAACAAGTAAATAAATATTAAATAATTTAATAACAATAAATAAATAAAACATTAATACTTTTAAATTTCAGTTAAATACTGGCAACATCTAGACTGTCAATGTATGTTAGGTTCTTTAGACATATGTATACAAACCTCGAATTCTTTGACAACTGTTGTCATGTCCTCATTGAAGTACACACACAGACTCTGTATGACACAATCTCGCTTGATGTGTATGTCACCACACTGAAAATTAGACAAAATTATACAATATTAAAATATAAAACCAACATGGGGGTAAGATCACAAGACCAGTGATGCATTCCTGATGAGGAAACAACACCCCAGACCTGGAAATATATCCAGCACATAGATGAAGTTTCTGAACAAGTTTTGTTTCTGTTTGTAATGTAAATTTTTTGTGGCAATTATACATTTTTGAGTGTTTTATATGTTGCAATGTTGACAAAGTGTAGGAATCTGCAGTTTTGTGTTTTAAAGAAAGTGATTTACAAAAACTGTTTTATTTGTCTGTATGGGTTGGAAGAAATGTGTGACACTGGAACCTGGTCAAAAATAGAACTATACTATAAATAGAAAATAAAACATTAAATTGAAGATATTAATCTGCTGCATTTTTGTGTAGTGCAATAATTGTTAAAATAACATTAATTTTGTATTCATTTGTGATTGTTATTTATTATTATTGGTAACATTGACTAATATAGTAACTATAGTGATTACTGTTAAATGTTAAATATGAAGTAAAACTTCCAGTAGGTTGGGACAAGCCTTAAAGCAAACCCTTTTCTTGTCACACACCTATTTGAGTTTCTTTCTTCTATTCTAAAAAAAATATTTAGAAGAATGCTGGTTGGTGGCAACGATTAACATGTTTTTTTTCTCCCAACTACGGAAGTCAATGTGTACCAATAACCAGCATTCTTCAAAATATCTTCTTTTGTGTTTAAAAGAATCTCCTAAAAGTTAAAAAAAAAACAAAAAAAACATGAGAGAGTAAATGATGAAGTCATTTTAATTTTGGGGTAAACTATCACATTAATGAGAGCTTCATTGAACCTCAGCTCATGATCTCAGCTTGTGAATATTTTGCATTTGTTGCTGACAAAACACTTTTCAAATGCATTAATGAGAATTGATAACTTGGCCCATATTTATATAAATATATTTAAAATAAAATTAATGTTACATCTTAAAACTTTTTAAGGCGGGTTTTCAGTTCAAGGATTTTGGTTTATACTCTGTTTCCACAATAGCATACTGACATGCTCATCAAGGAGTTTACAGAGCATTAGATATGCTGCAAACTCATATGAAATGCGCGACATAGAGAGTGAAACTCATGTACTCAGAGTTTTAATGTATCTTTTAATGTAATGCAATTTACCACACCTTGTCTGCAACTGTCATGATGCGTGATATCTTCTGTCCAGAAGCACCTCCTTTGCCGCTGAAAACCTTCTGTAGATCAGCAGTGTATTTGTCCAGCTGCGCGAAAAACTTTGACAGAAGAGGCACAGTCGTTATCCTCATAAATTCTGCATTTATCTGAAAGAAATAAAGCAAAGGTAGATGATGAAATGTAGATGTATTGTGGAGAAATGAATTGAAATTTAGAAAATAATTGTGTAAATATCACCAACACTTACTTCATTGACTGTGAACAGGGCAGGCCATCTACTTTGTAAATCAGAAACCATTGGCAAGTCCTCAACCAACTCTTGTCGCCTATAGGAGAAGGTCAAGTGCATTTTTTCTTTTATGACTGCCTCATTATTATTTTTTTTCACTTCAGTTAAGAGAGCAATTCTTTCCTTCTCCATACTATCAGCTGTTTCTCCTCTTGGAAGGCAGGGAAGGAAATTCACCTCAGCCTTTTTTGGCTTTTTGATGTTTGATGCCGCTTTACCCCGACCTTCACGCTTGTTCCTAAGTGAATTTACAGTGATTTCTGGGTGTCCAATCTTGCTGAGTTTTGAGCGGAAATTAGCCATCTTTATCTTTAGATAGTGTTTCCATCCTTCATGACCAGTGCGAGTTCCCTTTTCCCTCAAGCAAGGGTGGACATTTATCAAGGCTTCAGCTGCCTGATCAAGCTGACTATCAGTGGGGTATGCAGCATACCTAAAGATCTCCTCAGCCATGCCTTCAAGAATGTCAGATCTTAATTTTGGTGGTGGAATAAGTAGCATTTCACTTTTGTTGAACTCTGTGTCAGCTCTCTGAAGCTGAATTTCAGCAGAACAAGAAAAACGAGGAATTACAAAAACCTGAGGCCAAGAACTGGTTCTTGACTCCGGAGACTTAATCAAGACAGTCTCGGTGCTGCTGGAAAATGAGTCCTCAGACAAGTAGACTTCTGAGACTGAGTCAAATTCACAAGGGCTAGCATGTCTTGTGTTAGGAGAGTCAGAGCTACAGGTTGTCTTGTGCAAAGGAACAAGAATGCTGGAACAGGACGGTACATCAGGTGCAGTCTCATGCATGCAGGAGTTAAAGTCATCAGTTGACAGAAAAATCACTTTCAGGGTATCCCTGTCTTCAATTTGAGTGGTTGATGTGAGATTCATGTATTCATTTCCAAAGTCCTTATCTTTGTACTGGAGCCTGAACTTTTGCTTTACACCAAAAACAGTCATTATTTCAAGGACAAGTTCATCCACAGACTTTGGGATTCCTGTCTTAAGTGCAAGCTTTCTTGCATCTTCATCCCCACCAAAAACAATCCTTAGATTGACTGGACTCGACATCTTTCTTTTTTCTATAAGAGGGTATGAAGCAGAATATGACAAAGTCAGTAATACAATTTTATTACTTATTTTACACAAAACACTTGATAAATACATTACCTTAAATGAGGATGTGCCTCTTCAGGGTCACCATTCGTCTTCCTCCTACCATATAATCATACAGTGGATAAGCATCCGTTAGCTGATCTAAATCAACCAGGGCAACCTCTCTATCAGGAGAGACAGTTAACTGAAAAGCTCTAAAATGTTCTTGATACCATGCACACAGTACCTTCACAACAAAATTCAGTCTGCTTTTGACAATAAAGATTTGAAGAATTTCAGCAAACTCTGGGAGCCCACCTGCTGACCCAAACGAAATCAGCATACCAGTTCTATAATTTATCCCATTGTTTGTCACATTTTTTGCCAGATGAACTTCATTAATCCCTGGATATTTCTGTCTTAAGCCTTCTACCACTTCCTTGTTTAAAATATCCACAGAAAGTGTGGAGACACTAGTAACTTCTAGTCTGGACTTCTTAAGGCTACAAGAATGGATCTGATAAGCGATCATTTGCTGGTGTTTGGCAGCCAGTGTGAGCGTTATGTTTTTAAAACAATTTGTGTGGCGAGCTACTTTCTTAAAGAAGCTATGTTTCGCCTCAAACCTCATAGTCCACTGCCCTACTAGAGGTCCAAAAAACTGAATCATTTGTGGATAATGCTCCACATAATGATGTTTTGGTAACAGTTGTGCTGGAAAAAGTTCAACAAATCTGTGTCTGTGCTCTACAATTTTGCAGTTTAAGTAGGCTACTGTTTCTTCGTTATGAATAGGGGCTACAGCAAGTTCAACTATTTCTTTCAAATCAAGAAGTATGATCCAAGCAGGCTCAGTCTCTGGTATCAAGTCTCCAATGATGAATGGAAGCAATCTCATTAAATTCCAATTTTCATGTGCGTTACCTCCAATTGTCTTCTTGGAGGCATATGTATATGGAATAACGTGTGGTTTATTGGTTTTATCACCCCACTTATAAGGGAAGTTCAAAATCAATGAGTTTAGAGTATCAAGAGACAGGTACTTCTTGGAAACAAACTCTTTCAAGCAAAGTGCAAGTTCAAATGGTACAATACCCTCAAACAGGTCGTGTGCAATATCTGGTGGATAGCCTCTAGTAACATGAAAGTGAGATAAATTCTCTGTTAACACACAACCTCTTTTTACTCCACAAAATGCTACAGAGTTTTCTTTAGCAGATGCTACATGTGCATCATGAATTTCCTTTGTTCTAAGGGCAAAGTCGCCAGTCAGAACAGATTCAGCTTGAATCTCCAATCTCTTCCCTATGCAGAACCTGCAAAAGTACTCACCAGAGAAGCTTTCTATGAAGCCTGCTAAACTGTGGGCCCCTAAATTATCTGCAATGACAGACTGGACTGTACCTTTCACAAACCGTCCAAGCCCTGGAAGGTAGACACCTTGACTCTCTAAAGTAATCAATTCCTGTAAAAGGGGCTCCAAAATTGTACCATATCCATATGACTTTACATGTTCAGTCTTGCATAAAACTGCCAGATAGATAGATGAAAGTGTGGAGCTGCATCCAGGTGGCAAATTATTCAAAATCCAGTAGACCCCACAAAGTTTATGCTTTTTACGTGAAGTGCCTAAGGGGTTGCAGAGTTCAAAATCATCAATGTACAATGACAGTGATATTTTTAATTCCTCTCCACAAAAAAATGTGTTTTCCTTGCAATAAAGTCCATCTCTGATTGACCTATACTGCTGTTCTTTGTCTGCCCCTGAATCAGTTTTTTGCTTCTCGTGGTCCCCAATAACACACTGTAAAATATCACTGCAACTAAACAACAGCTGAAGAGAAGGCAAAATTGGTATATACTGATAGGTTTTTCGACTTTTTTGATTAAGGATAAACTCAATAGGCTCTACAACTGTTACATGTTCTTTGTAGAATTGCTTCCGCTTGAAAGCAGTGGCAAGGGGACCACCTTTTTCTATGGCTTTAACCAAGGGATTTGACCTGCCTGCTGCTTCAGAAAGCTCTTGAATGACAAATTCATCAATTTCTAAGTTGTGATTTTTAAAAATGTCAGAAATTATGCTACAAGTGACTTGATTTGATGCTGAAGTTAATGAATAATGTAGTTCCTGAAGTAATTCATCAACTGCGGTGGCTGGGACATGCAAAATGTTTTCCAACTTTAATAAAACAAGGGCAATATTAAGAACACTTCCCTTAAAAACATCTTCATCAGTATTAGCATCATTGCATGACTCTAACACAGATTCTGTTGAACATGTGGGTAAATCAATGGGAGAACTGGCTGACTCTTGACAGTCTGCAGTGACTGTGACAACAGTTAATTTAAAGTCAGTTAGACAATGTGGATTGTGCTTCCTATTTTTGTGTGTATGAAATGTGTTATAAATGTTACTTTTAAATGTACACTCTTTAAATACACAAGTCACAGTTTCATGTTTACGCAGATGTTCATTTAGATGACTAAAGTAATCTCTTTCATTTGACTCAATGCATGTACACAGCTGACATGAAAATGTAGCTAACTGATTTTGTTTTGAAGATGACTGATCAACGTGTGCACGGTATATATGACTTAAAAGGTTATTCCATGATTTAAATGTGCAAGGACATGTATTGTATACACAAGGATGCCTGAACCTTGCCCCAAAATGTCCATGTTTGAGCTTAGAATGTTTCAATAACTCATACCTACTGGATACTTCTGTGCCACACACTTTACATTGCCACATTCTCAAGACTCACATATCTAAAAGTAAAACATGTGAGTGTGAGAAAAGTAACAATTTTACAAAATAAAACAAGATATATATATATATATATATATATATATATATATATATATATATATATATATATATATATATATATATATATATAAATAAATAAACAAAAACACTTACTGTAATTGAGTGATTGTCCCAAACTGGAGACAATGTGGAATGTCACAACGATGAGATCTCTGAAATGGTAAAAATGACATATAATTAGAGTTTTGTAATGAAATTACATTTTTTTAAATAAAAAAAAAAATTGCACTATCAACTAACTTTTACATACACAATATGTTTTAAATAAGCATTTACAAGTAGCTGCTAACGTTAACGTTACATTTTTCACTTCCAGTACACGACTTTAGTATGACATAATCCAACAATCTTGTACATGCAACTTTCAAATAATGTCGAGTTTGTACAACGCTTCGTCATATTTTTAAAGCATAAAAATGCAAAATATAAAGTTACGTGGAGATTGCTAACATTAACGTTAATCTATTATTATTAAGTTACGTTACAAGTGCAGTCTTCCTAAGATGAATATAGTAGACCATATATAGCTTAAAGTGACCCAAATTGCAGATAGGTGATAACAGATTAATATATTTTACTAGAAAGGATAATTTTACTAGAAATTATAAAGTTTAACGTGTTCTAACCATAGACTGTAAAAATAGTCAACGTGCTTGCAAAGTGAATTACGTCGAAATGATGCAGATTTTTTTTTGTTTTGTTTTTTAAATCATGCAAGCAATCTGCTTCACTGAAAAAGGATACACATAACTTACTCAAACGATGGTTAATTTTAAAAATGCAAGTGACGGCCCAAAATATCCAATGTCAGTTAATTCGCCATGTGACGATGAATCAATATCGATCGCATAAAAGAATCACGTCTTAAAATAGTTTACACATCAATCACAAATGAAGAAAATATCTTACCTTGTATACTCTCCCGATCAGATCTTCACTGTCACTTCTCTGCTACCGTTGTCTTCCTCGCGCTTAGCCCGCCGGCTAGCCCGCCTTCAGTGTTCCTAACCGATGCGCAAGCCCGTCCTGGCGCCTTCAGTGTTCCTAACCGATGCGCATGCCCGTCCTGGCGCCTTCAGTGTTTTTAAATTACGCGCATGCGCAACCTCTGCATTCGCTCTTTACGGCAACCAATTAAGTATAGTTTATGTAATTTGAGCAGGTTTGTTTCGAGTCCATTAAATTCATGTTGAGACAGCATAATTTGAAGCAATAATAGTTATTTTTTACTTTTTTAAACAAACTCTATTTAAATTGTTTGCTTAATTTCAATTACAGGCAAGAATCATTTTTTTGAGTGTACAAAGAATTAAAGAATCCTAAATGTGAAAAACAAGCTAAGATATTAAGAGGGGTTGAACATGATATTCAATTTAAACCAGCAAAACTAGATCTAAGATTTAAACAATGGAGTTTGTAGGCCATAACATCCTTCTGTCTCAACACTACTGATAATGAATTAGAAAGTTTTCAACAACTTTCCAATATATATAACTTAGATAAACAAGACTTTTTCCGTTACCTTCAAGTTAGACACTACTTCAATAAAAGCATAAGAGATTCTGAAGACATAAAAACAACAGTAGTGCAGGTATTTATAGATGCTTACAAAAAGAAGGTTAATAAAAAAAACTAGTATCAAGACTTTATTCCTGTCTGACATTAACAAAGAAACACTCAATAATGTATACAAAACATAAATGGGAAAGGGTAGCCAAATTAATACTAACAAATGAGGAATGGTTAACTCTTTGGGAAACACAAATGATCACAATTAATTCTGATTAATGAAGGGGATTTATTTGTAGAAATGTTATCAGGTTTTTTATTTCACCTAAAATAAAATACTTTCAAACGGGAGATCAAAAAATGGTGAATGCTGGAGAAAATGTGAAATTGTATTGGCAGATCATGTCCACATATTTAGGGACTGTAATATACAAAAGATTTAAATAAAGAGATAAATGCAATAATGAGATTGAATCTGGTATGTAATTTTAAAACTATGTACCTGGGAATTTACTCTGCAGAAATACCATAAAATGATGTGTATCTTCCGAACACATACTAACAACTAGCAAAAAGGCCATTACAAAAAAAAATTGCTAAAGGAAGATCCTCCATCTGTAGACGAAAGGTATGATATTGTTAAAGAGGTGTATGACATGGAAGTACGGACATTTAACTTGAGACAACAAGCCTATAAAATTTCTGCATACTGGGGTAAATGGTTGAGGAGAAGCTTCTTGCTTTAAGCGGGGAGTCCCCAACAGGTTTCCATCGCCTAAACAACTCAGCTACGACTACATGTACTGCCATGTCCTCATGGCTAGTACACGTGTTGTGCATCCAGATGAAACTTTCGGCAAGCGATTGCTCAAACGCAAAAGCTGTGGCTCCACAAAAAGGGTCTTATAAGTGTCCAAACGGGGACTTGAACCCTGTACCCTTAGGCCCCGTTTACACTAGTGCGTATTAGTTTTAAAACGGCGTTTTAGAATGAAAACGATCCGCGTCCACACTCGCGTTTTACCCAGCGTTTCTGAACTGCTCTCCGTCCACACCAAAACGCTGAAAACGCACATCACGTGATCACACACACACACTTTGGCAATCGCTGGAGCCCATCTACCCAGATGAGAGCTCTGCTAGTCGGACTTCTCATCAAGCATCTCCCGCTGGATCTAATCTCACTATATTTATTAAACGTGATATTTCATTCATCTTGTTGTCTTTATCTAACGACATATTCCCTGACTTTGGTCACTGGAATCTATTACTTGTTCTCAGGTAACGTGTTTTGGCTGAGCGCAAAGATAAGTTAATGATTAATGTAAGCACGTAGCCTACATTCTGTATATTGACTGATCGCTTGCCTTTATTTCCTATAATGTATAAACTTATTGTATGTTATACTTTTATAATGGCCATTATCGATTATTAAAACTGATATTCAGCAAAAGAGAGGGTGTGTTTCGTATTTTCACTGAAATTGAAAGGAGGCAGTTGTTATCGGCTCCGTTTTGTTATAAATATGCACACAGTGAAGATGACGCTCATGCAGCACGACGCCTCAACATTTCTGCTGTCTGTTTAGTTGTTAATATTAAAATAAAAATAGGCAGTTCCTTATATCAAGTTTACATTTTATTGTTGAGAAAGTGAAACAACGTAGCCAAGGTGATGTGAATGAAGTTATAAAGTACACTGTTCCCTGTGAAGATTGACGCGTGTCCTCGGTATGTTTTCCATATCAAACTGAGAAGAAGAGATGCAGCCTTGATCAAACTTGCGAAGTCTGAACTTACACGGAGAAGATTCAGGACTGAACTGTGTGTTAGGCTACTTAATATTGAGGAAAAGCCCCAATCAGAGAGGCGAATGTCTGCAGCCCCGCCTCCGTTTTAAGATGTCTCCGTCTTTCCCCATCCACACTGAGACGGAGCTGCAGCGTTTTAGAATGAAAACGGCCTCTCCAGCGTTTTCGAAACGCTCCGTTTTCGGCGCTCGAGAACTCCGGCGTAGTGTGGACGGATGGCGTAACCGTAGCAAAACTTATGCGTTTTCAAACTAAAACGCATTAGTGTAAACGGGGCCTTAGATTGAAAGTCTGATGCTCTACTGACTGAGCCATCCAGGCTCCATGGCAATGTTGTTAAGTAGGCAAGGTTTAGATTTGTGGTCGGCGCAGACCTTTACGGTACACAAAAATTTACTGTGACGTGGGGTTTAGGCTTGTGGTTGTTGTAGATGTTGCTACAACACAACAGGATACTGTGAGGTTGGGTTAATGGTTGTTGTAGGTGTAGACATCAGTAAAACAAAATAGTTTTACTCAGTGTCATGTAGGAGACATTAAATGGATCAATAGCAACTGCAGAAGGGGTTACTGTTGTTGTGGCAATGAATGGAGACTTAACAATTGAAAAGATTCCTTCCATGCCTTAGAAGCGTGACTTGATCAGTACTTATCTACACAGCATGCTGCCATCAAAGGTTCCTCACTAGTCTTCCACACTTTAGGAAACAAACATTCAGGACGTGCCATTAGCACAGCCTGCACTAAAAGGAGGCTGGAGATTACGGATGGCAACACAGAGTCCAACGCCAATATCACCTTGAAAAATCTGCTGTGACCCAGATTCAAACTGGAGTTGTTGTGGCCACAACGCAGAGTACTAACCATTATATGATCACGGCAAGCTATGGGACAACCACTGGACCTTCACTCTCTGTCAAATGTCTTTGAAAATGGAGGGCCTTCAGGTCAGTTAGGTACCATGGCTGCCGATTTATTTTTGTGGCTTTTGCCTACCATCACATCCCTTTTCACAAGAAACAATGGAGTTGTTAACAATCAAGGAAGGTCGCAAATTAAAATACTGCGCACTGCCAGCACGTAGTCGGCAGGATTCGAACCTGCGCGGGGAGACCCCAATGGATTTCGAGTCCATCGCCTTAACCACTCGGCCACAACTACCTGTACTGCTATGTCCTTATGGCTAGCACACGTGTGGTATGGTGCATTCGGATGAAACTTTCGGCAAGCAATAGCTCAACCGCAAAAGCTGTGGGTCCACAAAAAGGGTCTTATATGCCCAAACTGGGACTTGAACCCTGGACCCTCAGATTTAAAGTCTGATGCTCTACCGACTCAGCCATCCAGGCTCCATGGCTAAGCCTTTCAAGTAGGCAAGGTTAGGTTAGGTTACTTTATTTATACCCGAAGGTAGATTTGATTTGCAGTCAAGAGTCCTCATCTTACAACAGTGCCACACAAAGCAACTCACACAGTAACAACAACAAATGCGCATTAGGACATAAAACATAAACATAAAGAATAAATAAATAATCACTTTAAGTGTCCACCCCCCTCCCCCAAGTAAATATTTAAAATGATTTAAAATATACAGGTCACTGAAACATCTCTGCTTAAGTCTTATTTAAATGTCTAATGGCTGCTGGTATAAAACTATTTTTGTAACGTTTCGTTTTACAGCTTAATACTAGAAACCTACGACCGGAGGGAAGGAGCTGAAACTCTGAATGTAGGGGATGAGCAGTGTCATTTAAAATTGAATTTGTAATTCTCTTTAGCTGCCTAGTGTACACAGCTTCTAGATTGGCTAGTGACACCCCGGTCAGCTTACTGGACCACTTAACTATTTGATTTAGTGAATTTTTATTCTTGACAGAAAGATTCCCAAACCATGACACCAGAGCAAAGGATAAAACGGATTCAAGAAAGGCGTGATAAAATAGATTCATCATCTGTTTATCGATATGGAAATAATTTAACTTTCTCAAGCAAAATAGTCACTGGTGCCCCTTTTTACACACTGCTGCACAATTCTCATCAAAGGAAAGTTTAGAGTCAATAATTGTGCCAAGGTATTTATATGATTGCACACTTTAGGGTTTAGGGTTGTGGTCGGTGCAGACCTTTAGGGTACACAAAAGTTTACTGTGACGTGGGGTTTAGGCTTGTGGTAGGTGTAGATGTTGCTAAAACACAACAGGTTACTGTGAGGTTGGGTTTTTAGTTGTTGTAGGTGTAGACATCAGTACAACACAATAGTTTGGACTCCATGTCATGTAGGAGACATTAAATAGATCAATAGCAACTGCAGAAGGTCTTTCTGTTGTTTTCTATAATTTCTTTCTATTCTTTTGGTTTATTTTTTTTCAAGTTAGTAAATTGATTTTCAATAACTCTTGTCAAAGATAGAGAATAAATTGGAAATGCACAGCGATGAAGGAAGGGTGATAAACTTTAAAGAAAATCAATATGCTTTCAAAGATGGTATACTAAAAATGTTTTATTCTTGCTTATCTAAAGACGTGTTTGTTACACCCAAAGCAGAAGAGTATTGGAAAAGATTATATCCCAATATCTAAAAGAAGGAAATATGGCAAAATTTGAGAGCTTGGTGGAAAAGTCCAGTTTTAGAGAATTTTGATTACATTTTAAGACAAAACTGTTTATTAAGTGAAATTAGATTGTGTAAAATAGGTTTGGCAAATTGTCATTTTAGAATTATCAGGTTTTATCTGCATTCTGAATGATTTTGTGATATTGAGCTTAAAAGTTTTTGCATTCCATATATCAAACAATATGTGTGTAGCATTTCTCTTTCATACATTGATAATTTGCATTTAGAGAACCCTTAAGGTCTCTGTCATGTCAGTTACTTTGCACTTGCGAATTGAAGTAAAAAACATTAGAAGTCATTTTCCGCTTGGAATTATGAGGTTCTATCTGCCAGATCATTCATTGAAGCTTTACTTTTCGAGAAATACAATCAAAAAATGTATAAGTTGGTGTTGTAACAATATGTTGATACTTGAGAAAGTTAAATTTTGGTTTCTATAACATTTATTTCATGTTTTAGGATGAATATTTTTCTTGTTTAAATTGAGCTTACAAAGCTGGGCTAAATATTTTTTTCCAGTGCAGATGTTAGTTTTATCTAATTAATATGTTAATATTTATGACATTTTATGCTTTATATGAATTACTGAATTGTATTTATTGAATTATATGGCCTGTGAATTAAATTAAGTTTTTGCCCTTCAAGGCTTAATATTAAATTGAAAGACTTTAAAAGAAACAGACGATGACCAGATGAGTTTAATAAACTCTGAAAAGTGTTTCACTGACTACATGTAAACAAATAAATATATTTCACATTTAATATAGACATTTTTTAATATTGATATCTTTTTCAACAATATAAAATCTAACATTTCATTTCAATTTTGGTGACGCGTGCTTCCGTGGAAGGTGTTTTACTCGCACCCTCTTATCGTTTTGAAGGATGTTGTTGCAAAATTTAACGTCATCTTTACCGAAAATAGCAGCAAATACATACAGAAATGCCATAGTCCAGCCCCCATCAGGAAAGTGAGTACATACATGACGAGGTGGCCGAGTCCATCGAATCCCATTCTTGTCGTCATTCATATGGCAAAACTGAAAGTCATCTTACCGAAAAAATAGTTGCAGAAACATACATATACAAATATGTGCCACAGTCCAGCCTCCACCAGACAAGCAAGGAAAATATGTGACGAGGTGGCCGAGTGGTTAAGGCGATGGACTGCTGATCCATTGTGCTCTGCACGCGTGTGTTCAAATCCCATCCTTGTCGCTCGTGTGTTCTGGCATTTGATAGAGCCTGGTGCTTCCTTGGAATTTTTTTTACTCACACCCTCTTAGCGTTTTGAAGGATGTTGTTGCAAAATTTAATGTCACCTTTTCTGAAAATAGCTGCAAATGCATACATAAATGCCATAGTCCAGGACTTCCGGTAGGTAGAGCCATAGGATGGCAGCATAGAACGTACTCTTCCGGTCAATGTGTTCAAAAAGCCCTTATACTTTTACCAATTCAAGTGAGCTTTGCGCTAGACGACTTCAAAATAAATGGGGCAAAACCTAAAAAGGGGAATTCAAAGTCAAAAATAACCGAGGAGGAAAAGGAGACGAGGAATGATAACGACAAGTTAGGCCTACCTGAGAAAGAACATGGAGCCGAAACTTTGCGAGCAGTGAGAGCACTCAGCAGAGATATCTCCGAACTGAAGACAGATTTAAAAAAAGAATTTAGCCAATTCAAAGAAGAGTTCAAAAAGGATATGAAAACAGAAGTGGACAAGCTGAAAAGCGACATAAACCAGAAGCTAGAAGGCATCTCCGAAGATATTCAGTCACATGGCACAAGACTGAATGAAGCAGAGGAGCGAACAACTGAACTCGAGTCGGCAAACCTTGAACTAAAGGATGCCTTACTGCACACCTTGAAAGAGCAAAAAATTATGCAGAATAAGGTCACAGATTAGATGGCTGATCGGGACAAAATAATACCCAAATATACGGTATTAAGGAAGGAGCAGAAGGGATGTCCATGATTAATTTTATCACGTCTTTGCTAAAAACTGAGCTCTCACTGGACTCCTATTTAGACCTGCAGGTACAGAGAGCGCACAGATCTCTCGGTCCTAGACCTCAAAATAATAATACTTCAAGATCGATTATAGTCAATTTCCTGCAGTACAGCACGAGATCTTGCGAGCTGCCTGGGCAAAAGAACCACAACATGATGGCAAGCAGATTTTCTTTGCACACGATTTCCCCATGGAGAATAATGCAAAACTGAAGAAATATAAAGAAGTGAAAAAAGTCCTCAAGAAGAACAAAATCCGATTTCAGACGCCCTACCAAGCCAAGATGCGAATACACTGGGAGACAGGACCACAACTTTACGAAAGCGCGGCTGAAGCTACGAAAGACTTGAAAAAGAGAGGATATACGGTGGATCTGACGATGACACAGCAGGTATCCCAAGACCCCCGGTGTCGATGGAAAGAAAGACTGACACGCTGTACCCAGTGACTAAGAGCTGGACAGATTGCTCCTGATCGTGTTCAGGAAAGGTTGAAGAGCTTTCAGAGACAAACACCGAATGAAGATTAACTGTTGAGAAACACCGCTGACTGTTAACGTTAAAGAGGTATGCGGAAGCACTGTTATGATACACAACTTACAAATAATGCTATTTCAAACTACTTTATTAGTGCAAACTGCCTTCGGCTGAAATACTTGAACTCTAACCATTCTACAATTTGTTTGAATATGTGTTCTTCTCGATAGAGTCATTTAAAAGGTAAAAACTACATCATTCTGGACTGAATATGTTTCATTTTGTATTTGAACAATCCTCATGATTCCTAGTTGGTTGGAATCCTCGAGTGGCTATAGAAATCATTTTGTTTAAAATAATATTTACTTAAGTTAATAATCTGAGTTAAAAAGAAAAAAGACCGGGCACAAGTGATTAGATTGGTATGTTAGAAGAGAATTTTTCTTATCTAAATGAGGGACCCCTGCAAGTGGCAGGAATAAATGCCTCTCCCCAGGACTGGAGCTGGGTTTTGCTGGGTCAAACATGGCCCACAACTTTGGAAGCCAATGTTCTTTGTTTTTTTGTTTAGTTTTATTATCATTTTTGTTAGTTCTAAAGGTTGTCAACTTAACTTTCCAAAATTACCATGCAGAGATATGTAAAATAAAATAAAATAAAATTGCATCTTTAAATGTAAATGGGTTAAATAATCCAATTAAGAGGAGTAAGGTTATGGCCAAAATGAAACGTTAAAAAAAAAAAACAAATCATATACTTGCAAGAAACACACCTTTCCCCATCTGAACATGATAAACTTTAAAAATTTGGATATACACAAACTTTTTATAGTTCTTTTTGGAAAAATAATAAAAGGGGAGTTTCAACATCAATACATAATTTTGAGTTGCTAAAAGAGATATCAGATGAAGAAGGCAGATATATTTTGCTTCAGGGAAAACAAAATGAACAATTAATCACTTTAGTAAATGTATATGCACCCCCTGGCAGTAAAACGCTGTTCAATACAATTATCAACCTTTTGGCTATGGAGACTAAGGGAATAACAATATGTGGAGGTGATTTCAGTATAGTTCTTAACCAACAAAAGGACACTTCCAATAATAAAAGAATTAAAACGACTCAGTTAAGAAGTTTAGAATTCATTAAAAGAGTTGAAGTATTAGATGTTTAGAGAGATCTTCACCCCTCAAAACGAGAATACTCCCATTATTCTTCACCCCATGCAGTTTACAGTGGAATTGAATATTTTTTTATGTTTAGCAGGGACAGACACAGGGTAAAAGAATGTGAAATGAAAGCAGCCGATGTATCAGATCATGCAACATTGTACCTCACTTTAAATTTGAATGACAGAAAAGCTGATAAAATATGGAGGCTAAATACAAGTATACTAGGGAAAACAGAAGTAGTGGAGAATAATGTAGAGAATAGAGAATAGTAGAGAATAATGATAATGGGGAAGTTAGTCCTATAATCTTATAGGAAGTTAGTCCTATAATCTTATGGGATGCAGCTAAAGCTATATTACAAGGCAAGATCATTTCTATTACAGCAACCCTTAAGAAGATAAAAGAACTTCAATTTAGGATTCTTAAAGATAATTAAAAGCAATTAACAACATGCAACTAGTAAAGATACCCAGATTTTGAAACAGATCAAAAATATAAAAAATAAAATAGATGAGATGTATAGAGAAGACATAGAGAAAAAAATAAAAATTCCTAAGGCAAGCCTTTTATGAATCGGGACCAAAAGCAACAAAAAGGCTAGCATGGAAACTTAAAAAACAACAACAAAAGGTTTCAATTCATAAGATAAAAAGACCCCAACTCAGGAAAAATATTGTATAGTCTGGATAAAATTAAAGAGGCATTTGAAACCTATTATAAATCTTTATACTCACAACAGACACAGGTAAATAATACATCAATTAAAGCTTTTTTTTTTTGGATTCTCTTGATCTTCCCTGTATTGGATGGGAACAAAATAGTCTCCTAACAAAAGAAATTACAGAGGATGAATTAGATAAAGCTATAAATAATCTTAAAAATAATTAAACACTCGGCAATGATGGTCTACCTTCTGAATGGTTCAAAACATTTAAAAAAGAGATCTCACATCTTCTTATATCATCATTTAATTGGACACTTAAAGAGGCAGAAATTCCCCCTTCTTGGAGGGAAGCAATTATCTCAGTCATACCTAAAGAGGGGAAGGATAAAACTGTAGTTGTAGTTCATGTAGACCTGTGTCTGTTTTAAATGTAGACTATAAATTATTTGCCTCTATTTTAGCCAAGAGACTTGAAACATTTTTACCTGATTTGATAGACGATCAAGCAGGGTTTATTAGAGGATGGCGGACTCAAGATAATATAAGAAGGACACTTCATGCAATACGACAAATTAAAAAAGATCACATTAAAGCAATTTTAGTTAGCCTATAGATGCAGAGAAAGCTTTAGACTGTGTAAATTGGGAATATTTATTTAATGTTTAATATAGATTTGGATTTACAGAAAATACAGTTAGAAGCTTTCAATGTTTATACTCAAACCCAGAGGCTAGGATAAAAATAAACGATTGTCTTTCAAAAAAGATAAAACTAGAAAAAGGAACTATGCAGGGTTGTCCCCTCTCTCCCCTGATGTTTGCCATGTACATTGAACCTCTAGCCCAGGCAATTAGAGATGAAAAATCAATTGGGGGGATTAACATTAATAAGGTAGACCATAAAATTGCTCTATATGCGGATGATGTGCTACTATATCTCTCCAATCCAGATTAATCACTTTCTAGTCTGCTTCTTGTTCTTAAAAGGTTTGGAGAACTCTCTGGGTACAAATTAAATATACAAAAAACTGGCCACAACCCAAACAATAAACTTCAACATAAATTAAATATGAATTGGAAACTAAACTCCCTTAAATACTTAGGAGTATGGTTAACACAAGATGCAGCTGACCTATATAGTCACCGATTCTGTCCCAGTCATTCCCCTCGCTGGCCAGCAGAGGTCACCTTCACCGGACTTCTAACCATGACGTCATGCACAAACACTGATTGCCACACACACCTGCAGCACATCACACTGATGAACCACGCTCACTCATAAAAGCAGCTCACACACTCAGTCCTGTGCAGAAATTGGTGGGAGATGAATTTATGTAAAAGCAAACTGGGAAGAATTTATGTCAGTTAGTGAAGAAGGGTTAAAAACACTGGATAAAATGGAGATATCTGACAATGATGAAATAAACAACAGAATAGTAGCAGTTATTATGGTGGCAGCAGAACAATTTATTCCAAAGAGTAAAGGGGGAAGGGAGAGAAATATAGTGCCTTGGTGGAATGAGAAATGCAGAGAAGTCATAAAACGAAAAAGGCATTTTTAAAAAATGACAAATTCACATAACTTTCAAAGTTTAATAGAATATAAAACTGTTCAAGCAAAAGTTAGGCGAGTATTAAGGCAAACAAACAAAAAAAAGAGTACTGGAGGGAATTTTGTAACGAAATATAAAGTACACCAGAAGAGGAAAGATGGAATATGATTTTAAAAATGAGAGGAATTAGAAAAGATGTGGAAATTCCTGTGCTCAAAGAAGGAAACGGGATGGTGGTGAATGACAGAGAAAAGGCTATGATGCTAAGAGAAGCATTTACCAAAGTAAACTCCTCTAAAAATTTGTGTGAGGATAGAGTAAGGATCAGGGAGGAGGTGTTATCAAGTAATCCTATGATAAAGCAACGGAAAGAAGAAACAGGCAGTGTTTTGGATGTTCCGTTGGAAATGGCAGAACTGAAAAGAGTATAAACAGAGTAAAAGAATCTTCCCCTGATTTAGATTAAGTTACACTATGATTAAACATTTAAGTGACAAGGCTTTGAATATTATGTTAGATGTTTGCAATAAGGTATGGAGAGAAGAAATTTTGCCAAAGAGTTGGAAAGAAGCTTTAATAATACCAATTAAGAAACCAGGAAAAGATTATAGTAATCCAAACAGCTACAGACCAATAGCACTTACATCTCATTTAGGTAAAATAATGGAAAAAACTGACAGATTAATGTATCATTTGGAAAAGGGTAAGAAATTATCACCAAATCAGAGTGGCTTTGGGGGGAAGAGGGACTATGGATCCAGTAGTATGTTTAGAGACAGATATAAGAAAAGCATTAATAAATAAAGAATCAGTGGGAGCAGTATTTTTTGATATTGAAAAGGTCTATGATATGGTATGGTGTGATGGACTGTTAATAAACTGGATAAAATGGGAGTATAAGGGAGAATGTTTAATTGGGTTAAAGATTTTTTTTTTTTTTTCTGCAAGAGATCAATTAAAAGTAAAAGTAGGAGAATTTATAACACCAAAACAATTGACAGGGAATGGTACTCCTTAAGGGAGTATCATAAGCCCGTTGCTTTTCATTGTAATGATTAATGATGTATTTGAGAAAGTAGATAGGGGGGGATAAGTAGGTCTTTGTTTGCGGATGATGGAGCTTTGTGGTTTAGGGGAAGAAATATAGATTATATTATGAGGAAAATGCAAGAGGCATTAAATAATGTTGAAGAGTGGTCCATTTTAAATGGGTTTCAAGTTTTCAGTGGAAAAAATGGTCTGGGGGGCAGACAGATTGGCTTTAAAAACTATATATATATTACACTAATTAGATCAGTGTTGGATTACGGCTGTGTAGTGTACAGTTCGGCAGCAAAGACTCCTCTAGAGAAGTTAGAAAGAATACAGGCTCAGGCATTAAGGATTTGTTGTGGGGCGATCCTAACATCACCTGTGTCAGCACTTCAAGTTGAAGTAGGAGAAATGCCTCTTAGTTTAAGGAGGAAACGGTAAACGGCAGTTTATTGGGTTAATCTAATGGGGCAGGAGGAGTCTCACCCTACAACTAAGGTTTTACAGAAATGCTGCAAGTATGAAAAAAGTGAATGCAACAGTTTTGGGTGGATAGTGGAACATTTAGTAGAGGAAGTGAACATTAAACAGTAAAGTATATCTCCCAGACTGATTATACCTGCTGTACTTCTCTGGGTTCTCCCTTAACCAGTAGTGGATTTAAAAATGTTAGAAAATAGACAAAAAGAGGGAATGGGAGAATTGGAGGAAATGTATGTAAGGAAATATTTAATGGAAGAATACAGAGACATAGTACATGTTTATTCAGATGCATCAAAAAATCCAGATAATGACCAGCTATAGTAAAAAAAAAAAAAGGATTTCACACAAATTAGCAGTGTATACAGGGGAAATGTTGGCAATAAGTTTAGCTTTTACAATGGGTGAAAGATGTGGGAATTAAGAGTTTTAGTCTGCTCAGATTGCAGTTCTGCTCTTTTAAGCATTGAAGCAAAACACTCAGACTGTAGGCAAGATTTAGTAATTGAAATATTACATGAGTTGTATAAATTAGAAGGAGAGAGTAAAGGTAGTGTTCATCTGGGTGCCAGCTCATGTGGGATTACAAGGAAACGAAGAAACAGATAAAATGGCAAAGCAAGCTACTATGGAAGAGAATATAGGAATGGAAGTGAATTACAGTAGAATTGAAGTTAAAGCAAAAATAAAGAAACAAATAATGGGGAAATGGCAGCTCCATTGGGAAGCAGGAAAGAATAGAAGACAAATTTACAATATTCAGCTAAAAGTAGGTAAAGGGAGGCACTCAAAAGGAAAGAGGATACTATTTTATCCAGACTAAGAATTGGGCATACTGGACCTAACAGTACATTACAGGTAATGGCAAAGCACAGAACAGGTCTATGAGTGTGGGGAAAAATGAATCTGTTGAACATGTGATCATGCATTGTGAGCGGTATAATGAAGAAAGAAGAGAGTTATGGGAAGAAGTCAAGAAAGAGATTATGAGTTTACATTGAAATTTTTATTTAATCCTGAGGTAGGAAGGCATATTAAGTACACTGCATTGTTTAGATTTTTAAAAGACACAGGACTGATTAATAATATTTCATTATTAGAATTACTTTAATGCAAATTTATAAAGTTTAAGGTAGGGAGGGAGGGAGTTATTTTCTGAACCTGACATAGTGGGAGGACTGAGCAGAAGTCAGAGGAACTGGAGACACGGCGCTGGCGGATACGAAGTCTCTCACTAGGTTAGGGGAAGGGATTATAATGGGAACAGTAGAGTCTCTGAATCAGGTTACAGGCAGGTGGGGGGTAATGCACAAGAACTGGTGCGATCCGCCAAATAAAAACAAAAGAAGTCCTGTGCGAAGTCTTGTTCTGCCCTGTCTGACATTACAGGGCAAAATTATTATAATTTCAAAGATTATTAATATTATTATTATTATTATTATGCAGCACAATTAAGACCATTGGCATGGTGGTGTGATCTTGAAGTAGAAACAAGATGGAAGGAAACAGAGAGCAAAATTCAGGAAATACCAATTCAAGCATTATTAGGTAAAAAAAATAAACTAATTTCCAGATGAAGATCCAGTATCTTAACCCACTAACAGAGTTTACTCTGAAAACTTAGTATACAGTGGTGAAGGAACTTCATTTGGAAAAACAAATTAAAATCTTGAATTGGGTGGCGCATGACTCTGATTTCAATCCTGTAACTATGGATAATAGATTTAAACGATGGGTATATTTAGGAATCTCTTCATTTTGTACAATTATAAAAGATGGCAGAATGGAATGCTTCCAAACTTTAAAAGATAAGTTTGGTCTTCAAAAGCAAGATGTAATTAGATCTTTACAGTTGCTGGACTATTAAATAAAATAAATACAGGATGAGGACTGGAACAACCAGCTTGTTCAGATTTTTGTACAGACATACAAGAAAAGTATGACTAAAAAATTTCTAAATTATATAGAGCAATAAGTAATTCTAGAGGAATCTCAACAGACTATATAAGATTAAAATTGGAAAATGAAGTAGGCATTATACTAAATTAAGACCAATGGGTTAAAATATGTGCTGTCCCACACACCTCAACAAGCTCAAGAATGTGGCGCGAGTTTTGTTGGAAAGACTTAATTCGATTTTATTTTTTTATTTTTTAAATTACACCCAAAATTAAATCATTACAATCCGGGACTATTCATCCTTGTTGGAGAAACTGCTGAGTAAAAGAGGCACATCATGTGCATATATTCTGGCAGTGTTCAAGAATTGATAGTTTTTGGGAAATGGTGCACTTCACCATCAATGATATTATTTTAAGCTTTACTTGCATCTCTTGTTTGTTATATATATATATATATATTTATATAACAAACTTATTTTCACAATGATACATAACCTATAGAATTATGTAAATGTTCAGTTATAATTATATTGTTGTTGAGGAGAAAGTCAGCAATTTACTCCATTTCTTTTCAAAGGTTTCTAATTGTAATCCAAGTGCATGTGTCATTTTTCCATTTCCTTAACTTCTGCTATAATTTTGAACCATTCATCTAGTTAGTGGCTCTTCTTTATACCATTTCCGGGTTATAGCTTTTTTACTTGATGCCAAAAATATCTTAAATAGATATTTATTTTCCTTTTTTTAGATTAATAGAAGTATCTTCTAGATAAAGTACTTCAAATGATCTAGGAATATAAAGATCAAAAATACAATATTAAGAGTAAGTTTATCAAAACAAAGAACAGAAATTATCAATGTGTAACGGAGTAGGTTAAATCGCTCTTTTACCGTAATTTAGTGAAATGACTGACCAATGGGCACTGTACCAGTTTATAGGTAATACGCTAGTATTTAGTTTTAAGTGACGTGCGCACACACACACCCTTTGATCCTAGCATCAAGCATGCCAAGAATTATGAGACAAACACATTCCTTAGTCATCTTTCTGATTGCCATGAGGCGAGCATTGGTTTATTTTGTTAAGAAAATATGCAACTTAATAATGTAAAATAAAAGTATGTCCGGATATGGGGGTCCAAAATAAAAAATCAAATAAAGCCACAAGCCCCTCAGGTCTATACATCTAAGGAAATTAGCTGCACAGATTGGAATCAGGTGGCAGGATTCTGCAAGCAAAAAGTAGGAAACAGAAAAATTAACACTGCAATGTAGAGAGAGAAAAAATAAAATGACTTTGACATTAGAAAACGAAGCAACTTGATGATAATTCTCACCTTTTCTGTGTTTCGCATGACCCAAACGACACCAACAAAACGAAGCTCATCAAGAAATTAAAAGGACACTCAAAGAACCCCCTGAGAAGCAGGAGGACTTCCTGGCCAAGGTAGTCAAATCCAGGACCTCTGAAAATCCACCATCACAGAACAGGGCAGGCAAATGGAGAAACTTAAGGGCAAGGGTTAGCGACAGAGGCAACCGTCAGCACCAACGATGAAAGCTCCACCGACGACAGAGACAGCAACAAGGATAGTGACAACATAGCCTAGCAGGCACCTGCTTTGTCTATTCCGGATGCCAAAAGAAAGAGGAGTAAAGAGCTGGACGACCTCCTGCAGCCACTTTGGCCCACAAATCCAAGTACAAGGGAAAAGCAGAAGGAAAAGACAGCAAATCATAAGTAAAAAATAAATAAATAAATAAACAAAACTCTTGCTCCAGCCCAAACTAAATCACAGCTGATCCAAATAATTCAAAACTGTGAACACTTTTGATTGTTTGCATTAGCTGTGTTAGATTGGGGATGGAGCAAAACGGTGCAGAGCTGCGGCCCTCCATGAATTGGTTTTGAGACCCTGGATCTTGCTCATCTTGTGTTGGTCTCTTGTGGTCGCAGTCAGCATCAAAACATCCTGCAAAACTTTGGTCTCAATTAAAATGATCTGTGTTGTGTTCTCTAGGACATGCCTTTTTTTTTTTTTTTTACATGAATAAATCAATGCTGTGGATCACCTTTTACGGCGGTCTGTTTAACAAATATAGATTAGGCAAAAACATTGAAAAAAAAAAAACTTGTTAGTAAATCTCGTTCAGGCTGTCAATCAAACCCATTGACTCCGCCCACCGTGTCGACCTGAGGTAATTTGATTTCGGTAAGTAAAACAATTGTTTTGACCTTTTAAATTGATAAAATGAGATTTTGCCCAAACTTTTTGGTAAAACAGATCGCCTGCGTAGCTCACAAACTTTGTAATCTGTCGCTGAAAACGCAGTTTGGTTGTTTGTTGTCGATTTAATTATGGAAAATGGGCACCTTTCCCCTGAGGTCAAGTTTGCTTTTATATTCACACATTCGGACCTTGACCATTTTAATATGATTTTAGGCAGAATTCTTTGGAAAGTCAAAGTGGAGAAATCATATTAGCATATGAGACATGTTTACAGTCAATGAAGTTACTTGGTGGTGCTCTGTTGCTATCAGTCTTACCGGCGATTTCAGACCCTTATATTGTTCATGATAATGGCTTAAACAATGTAGGGGGTTAAAATGTTACATTTCGAGTTACTTCGATCATTTTGAGGTTGTTATTATTATGCTATATATGAGAAAACCAATTAAATGCTAGCCGTGTCGGTTTCTCACAGTTCATATCGATTTTTAATTACCTGTAGCGTACAGTCCACAGATAAAATTACATATTGATTTTATCAAGGAGTATCTTGCGTGGGCTTTACGACTCCTGGCTCCACGAAGTCTGGGTATCCGTGACACCTTTCGTTATCCAGAGCCACCCAGAGAGATAGGCCGTGAGCTTCAAAGACATTTCTGCCCAAACACACACACCCCCACACTCACAAGGACACTAGTCCAAAAAAAGAAATTGGGCTGAGAAATCAGGGACCAGCAGAAAACTAAAATGTTATGCTTGCAAACCTTGTATCTCATTTCTGACCTTTCCTACCTGTACAACCTATCTTATAACCTGTATGCTTGGTTCATTTAGGCCTTTTTAGTGCATAAATAATGTAAGTGTGAGAATTGTTGATGTACTTTTATTGTTGATGTACCTGTCCATGTCGGGTACCGATGAGATGCTGTTGACATTTTACAACACATGATGCGTAGAGCATGATAATAACTTGCACTGCTTACATTCTTTAATACTCTGCATTAATGTCTCTTCGCATGCTTTAGGCGGACAATCAAATTTGCATATGAGCAGCCTCGAGACAAAGGAAGTTTCCCGCCTAAACTTTGCCCTGAAATCATTGGTCGATCATGTTGAGAGGGCAGGGGCACAGAGCTTAACCTTAAAAGCTGCCCCTCCCCAGACTCGTGTCAGAATGCCTGAGCAAAGAACCGCTCAAGGAGGCCACCCCGTTAAGGGGTCTAGCGGCTCCTTTATACCGCGTGGCTCGCTCCGAACCCACGTTTTCTTATTTTCCGGCAAAATAAACTCAGTTTAAAGTTGCGATCGCATTACTCCAACCTGTATTGCAAACTCCACGCATCAAGAAGGACAGCACCGGAATCATCAGACAAGGAAGAGACTCGCATAAAGAGAGAGACCTCCAGACATTAAAGTCCAGGTTTTTTTAGTTATGCGGATAAGCTGTGCCCCTTTTTTCAAAAAGGTGTTTTATATAATTTTGGTGATCCTTAATGGTGTGTGTGGAACTGAAAGATATTTTGCCACTCTTTATTTGAAATCTCTATTTCCGCGCTTTGCTATCTCTCTCTGTTTGTTACATGTTCTATAGACCCGTATAGTCTATCTCCACATGGTTTACCTTTTGTTCTATGTTTTATGCATGTTCGTGCATTTGTTTGTTATCCGTCTGACTAGTCTATAAATCCCATTATAATCAAACGAATTGTATTGTTTGCCTCACAGAAAAAGTCACTGAAAGACAGATTCCCCTGCCTAGCTTTTATAAGTTGATTAAAGCTTATAAATTATTAATCTACTACCCAAGAAGTAGTAATAATTCCCTTTTCTAAATAAATAGATCATTACCGTGTCCGCTCGGAAGAGCGGCGGCTCTGGTTATGTTTGTTTGGTCAAGTTAACAATAAATTAATCCAGAATGTTAATGATTAATATTAATTCGCTATTGTTGATAATTAATATTCATAATCTGAGAGTCCGCTCGGTTGAGCGGGCAGGATCATATACAATCATGTTTGTTTGACCAAATTGACCGAAGCTTAAGCCGGAATATTAATAATTAAGAAAAAACGTTATTGTTGATTTATTAATATCCATAGAATGAGCTAATTTCTTTTACATACCTGTATCATTTCCATCCATCCATCCATCCGTCTGTCTATCTTTTTACATGTGTGTGTACATTGTGTCCTCAATATCCATAAGTATGAACGTTGCGAACTATGGGTTATTTCTCACTGTCCTATAAGGGTGGAGTGACAGGAGAGATCACCAATTCAGGTCGAAAATGAAGTCAGATAAGCTGCATAGTTTGAGTGAAAGGTTATTTATACTCTGGATGACATGATGATCCAGCTCATCTAAAATAACATCAAATTGTTTCAGGGGAAGCTGACCTTTTTTTCTTTTTTTTACCTGTCAAGATGACTACAGATTTGAACAAAACTCTTACACAACTTTTTTATGTTTAAAATTGTGTCAGTTTTACACGTGTCAAAAAAAAAATTCTTTATGCTGCAGCGGAAATGTCTTAATGTTAATTTTTTTACATAACGGCCGTGCAAATGTCTAGTTACTTATATTTACATAGTTTTGTGTTTTCCTTGTTAAAAATTAGTTGGAGGTGGTATCCCCTTCGTTACATTTTTGCTACTTGAAACAAATGCATTTTGAATTGAGCATCACCGGGGGTCTGACAGAAGTTGCCTGCCTGATTTTTGCTAGAAGGCAGAGGTGGTACATTTGATGAAGGTAACCATCACATAGTTCTACACCATAAAAGCTGCATATTTACATTAGTGCAGTGCAAGTGTTTAAAGTTTTTTTATGTTTACATTAGCAGGGGTGATAGCGTTCCGGCACCACGCCGGATTTCCGGCGTACTGTGGCTGCGGGGAAAAAAAAAATCAGGTTCACGGATATTGATCTGTCATTTCTCTAGATTCACAGAATTCACTCACTGCTGAAAGCGCCGGATTGGTTTTTATTAAGTGCCATTTTGTGTGCTCGTGAATCATCTTTTGAGTGTAGACGCCATGTAAATAAAAGATTAATTGTGTAATTTAGAGAGCTTTATAAATTATAACGGATCTTTGAGATCTCTATGAACTAAGATTAGTGACGCTTTTTAGTGATAATAAGAGGAGCGTGCTTTGCACTTTCCAGGCTATAATCCATTCAGAATTTGTATGAAACTTTCGTTTTCGGCACATATACGCTGATATGTTTTGGGAATGACATCTGCGTATTTACGCTGGGTTTATTCTCGAAATAACGGTGAAGCAATTAATAGACGGGACAAAAATATATTTCCCCCTTCTCCTTAAACAATAGTGTTTCAGCTATGAAATAGTTCAGTTTTGTATGTAGCCTAATGTCAAAGTGTTTATATTTAGTTTCGTTTTTTTATTCAGCTTATTTAGAAAAACGTTTGGAGCATTTTTTATTCGTTAAAAATAAGTTTTTTTTAACGAACAGCGCTCAGCGGAAGACCATCATTGTCTGTTTGATCAGTTTGCCTTCTCAGATCATCACGACTTGCCTAAAATAAAAGATATAAAACAGTTCAAGTATAAAACAATGGTAGCTTAAACGTTAAAGAATGTGTGCTATTAGGCGCATAGTTTGCTTATAAAAAGCTTGCAGGACATCGAGGAGCCAGAGCAATAACTTGCATTTTTTCAGTGGGAGCAATTTAAAGTTATCCGTCATTTTTGCTCACAAAGTACGAGTAATACATCAAAAAACGTTACAGCGTTTTTATAAAATAAAGAAAACCAAAATTATGCGCTTTCTGTCGTCTGGTTTTTGAACAGGAGCGCTTAACAAAATGAAGCAAAATGTATATGCCTCACAGACATAATAAATATATTTATAGAAAGCTTTAAATTATTACTTGACGAAATAAAACAAAAAAACTCCTTCATGTAAAGATGAATTTCTAAAGGCGAGTCCAAGAGGAGATTGTCAGTCAGGATCTTTGCGACACTGACTCAGAATAAGTTTATTAATAAATAATTAAGATATGTCTTTACTCTTTCCTCGACACATTCATTGTTATTTGTTTTTGCCGGTGCTTGGGGCGAGTTTTAGCTTATTGTGTGCGCTTGAACGCGGATTCACAGTAGCAGTTTTAACATGGAGTGACACGACATCTGACGTACAGATGACACTGGCACATGCCACTGAGTGTAGTGACACTTCCGGTGGCACGTCCGGTTTTCCACTGTCATGTGTCACTCGCTAGTGGCATGTGTAGTAACCTGTGTCACTCAGTGTCGCGCTGCATGTCACTGCAGTGACATTGACACTTATATATATATATATTATTTTTTTTTTTACTTGTGCATGCATTTTTACAACGTATGAGCATCTTGGCTTTCCATCAAGCATTTTTTTTTAAAATTTATATTCTGAGATGCGCAATAACAATTGATGGAGACATAGCGACATTTTCCAGAATGTAAAAACTCAATACAACAAAGAATTGTCTTAAACGTTTATTTCAACGTTAAAGTTTTGTTTTTGCATGTAGAATTAGATTTCAACAAAGATTAAACACTTGTACCTAAAAATTAAGCACTAGTAACATGAAAATAGACACGTGTACAGGTTATAGATAAATGCCAAAACAGCTTGCCATGCACACGTTGTCGTCAACAAAGACGCAAAGAGGAGAGGAGGGAAAAAAAAAAAGGAGTCCATCAGGATTTCCTCCATTCCTGAATTTTATTCCGGGGAACACTTTTGTCTGGGTCCTGAAAAGGATAAAATTGCAATTAGAGAAAATGACTCAAAAACAAAACAAAAGTAATTAATATATGGTCTTCAGTTTGATTCATTGTTTTACAGTTGTACACACATTTTTTGCTTAAGTTTAGTTCATGGCTGAAAATCTGTCATGTTTACATGCACGTCACCCAGTAATAATAATTAAAAAAATGATAAAATCCTTGCAATTAGTCTCCATGTATTACAGCAACACGTCTACAATTTGTAGTTGATAGCTGCAAGCCGCTATGTGTCAGATTTGTCCTCGGGGTCAGATTTGATACAACACCCGAGCACATGGAGCACAATTGACTTAATGAAAAACACAGTGCATAACATAAAGACAGAATGTGGCGGAGGGTTGAGAGCACCTATGCTGGATTTAGTGACTGGCGCAAGTCTCCCCAGCTGCTGTTTGGGTGCTGCTACATTACGAACAACCCAACGAGTTGTTTAGCACGGGTGCATGGCTGCTATTATGCTTACACATGTAATATTTTTTTCCTGAGGCGATTTAAACCGAAATACGCAATGGCACTATCAAACATGGATGGAGTGGAGACTTTGCCGCTGACTTTACCTTTTCCTTCTTGCTACTGACATCCTGGCCAGAACGGTTACCGTCATCCTCACTCATCTCTGAACTCGTGTTTGACTCCTCTGTACCATATCCAAGGATTTTCTTGCTAAGCTATGAATGAATAAAAGGCACAAGTTAAATATTTATATAATATAAAGGTCTGTCTAAAGTGAAAGTTTCAGTGTCCAAACTATAGAAACGATGCCACTTTTAATTTGCAACACATTGAGGGCCCTATCATACACCAGGTGCAATGTGGTGCAAGGCACGACGCAATAGTTGTTTGCTAGTTTCCGCTTGGCGCAAGAGGTACTTTTTGGCGATTTGCGCCAAGCTGTTTAAATAGCAAATGCATTTGCGCTCATATGCACCATGGCGCGACACAACTGACTCTTAAAGGGAATGGGAGGTGAGACTCTGAACACACCTATAACTCATTAAGAAAATAAGCTCAACCCTTTTAGATCATGGGGCACGGCCCAAAGCGAAATTTTCCGCCCTTATATTAGCTAAAGTGGATTCTAACACACCCTGAATGCGTTTGAGCCTTGCGCATGGACTGTCAAAATGGAGCCCTTAGCCGACAAAGTGCAGTGGACATGTTCTAGTCAACAGGATTGCCGTTGACAATTTAAAAATGCGGCCGGGACTGGTGTATGTTGACTGTAGCTTTACAAAGTCACTATTTAAAATTAAGACACTTTTTTTTTGTCACATCAAGTCTCCAAAGATGTGCGTTTAATTAAATGTGCTAAAATATTCAAAGAAACTTACGATCACACTTTCGGTTCTTTTCAGCTCAGGAATACGTAGGTCTCTTTCTGGAGTGGGTTCTCGCGTTACTCTCACCTCGCTGTCATTGGAAGACACGAGAAGAACACACGCATCAGCACATTTGAGCAATAATTTCAATAATTGTTTGTACAGAAACAAAAATGAGGACGCTTGATAATTTGTGGTTCATTCCACTGTGGCAACCTCGGATTAATAAAGGGACTGAATCGAAAAAGAATATGAATGAATATATTTTAATAAACTTACAATCTCTCTGTCAGTTGCTCTGTGCTCGCTTACATTCGTATGGGGGTTTGGGCTGCGGTGGCTCCTCTCAGTAACATCAACGACTTGGGAATGCTGTATTTTCTGAAAAATATTCAGAATAACACGTGCATCTTCACAGAATCAACATCGGGAATACTGGCTTTTCTGAAAATTATTGAGATGAGCACACGCATCTTCACATTTGAGCAATCAATGTTTGAACAGGAACAAAAAAAACAAAACGAGGATGCTTGATATGTTGCTGATTTATTCCGCTGTGGCGATGCCGGATTAATAAAGGGACTGAGCCGAACAGAAAATGAATGAAAATATTTTAATAAACCTACAATCTCTATCTCTCTTTCAGTCGATGTCCGTTCGCTCACGATTGTATGTGGCTTTGGGCTGTTTTCCCTCCTCCTCTCAGTAACATCCCCGACATGCTCAGACTCTTCGTCCTGAAAAAAAATGAGAAGAGCACATGCATCTTCACATTTGAGCAATCAATGTTTGTACAGGAACAAACTATTAGATATTCTGATGTACCCCTCCCCCCCTCCCTCCCTCCCTCCCCAATTTAAAACACACATTATTCTTTTGAAGAATGAATACGTGAAGCATATGCTGCATGTAACATGTGCTGGACAAGTTGGCGGTTCATTCCACGGTGGCGACCCCGGATTATTAACCCTTGTATGGTGTCCAGGTCTGTAAAACCCATTTTCAGTTTTTTTTAAAAGAAAAAATAAAACCATGTTCTTTTTTTCAACCTGAAATTCACTGGCTTTGACTTCTTTTCTGTGAAGAACATAAATACAAACAAATTTTCAACGACTGCATAAATGTACCTCCCACCACACATTTACATTACATCCAAGGTGTTCGAATCCACTAGACCCATGCCAAATTAAAGTCTTGAAAGCGTAGGTCCAGTGTTCCCACACTCTGTCTTCCTCCTTTCTCATGCTGCTGTTTTCTTCCCCTCCCCCCGCTCCCGCACAAAGTTGCAACATTGTTGCAAATTCAACGATCAACACTGTCTGCTCTTACATTCCCGCACATTTTACCCTCTCTTGCGGGAACCAAGCTTTTTTTTTCTCATACCCTGTCCCATCTGCAAATTAGGGCATACAGTACTATAAATAAGGCTTTGCCAGTGTAATATGTGCTGGACAAGTTGGCGGTTCATTCTGCGGTGGCGACCACGGATTATTAAAGGGACTAAGTCGAAAAGAAAATTAACAAATCAAGAAATTCGTAAAAAAAAAAAAAAAAAAAAACTTACACTCAATCTTCTCCTTTTGAGCTCTGGCACATTTACATCTTGCAAATGGGTGGCATCTCGCATCTCGTCATCAGTATTGTGATCAGGAGCCTTTCTTTCCTGAAAAATATTGAGAAGAACACGCATCTTCACATTTGAGCAATTAATGTTTGCACAAAAACAAAGATATTTTGAAGTAGGTTGAAAATCTGCCTTCGCCCTAATTTGTATGCCAAATGGTTACCAGGGCTTGTAACATTTTAAAACGGCACACATTATTCTTTTGTGGGGGACGCGGTGGCGCAGCACTGTCACCTCACAGCAAGAAGGTCGGTGGTTCGAACCTCGGCTGGGTCAGTTGCCGTTTCTGTGTAAAGTTTGCATGTTTTCCCTACTTTCGTGTGGGTTTCCTCCGTTTTCCCCCACAGTTTAAACAAAAGTGGTACAGGTGAATTGGGTAGACTGAAATTGTCTGTTGTGAATGAGTGTGTATGGATGTTTGCCAGAGATGGGTTGCAGCAGGAAGGGCATTCGCTGCGTAAAGGATGTGCTGGATAAGTGGCGGTTCATTCCTCTGTGGCGACCCCGGGACTTAATAAAGGGACTAAGCCAAAAAGAAAATGAATGAATGAATTAAAATATTCGAACAAACTTAGTCAAATCTCCCTGTCACTTCCTCTGACCTTAGGCACATGTAGGTGTGTTTGTGGGGTGGGTTTAAAAAAAATACATGCATCTTCACATTTGAGCAATGACTTAAGTTAACTTGTTTCATGCATTATTTTTCAAAATTCCTATTTTGCGTGGATCAAAGTCAATACCTTTTTGGCTGCACGTGTAGGTTAACAAGAATGATTGAAACATCCTGGTTAAAAATATGCAGCGTGGAAATGACATTAATTCTGACATTATTTTAAAAAGTTTATAGGTAAGTCTGTATGTGAATATAAGCAAATGCAGTTAACATTGCCCTTAGGAACTCCAGCTCTGCACTAAAAGTCACAGAGTCTTAGGAATCTAACGTTTACGTTACAGCCAGAATTAATATATGATCACAAACATTGGCGTCACTTTGATACATCAAGCTACACTTTCTGAAAAGCAGCCTCGAGATTCATTATGAAAAGCGCTCAAGGGATCAAATAATGCGACAATTAGGTTACAATATTGACGCAAACAATACACAAGTTACCCAAACATTCGAATATATAAGAAGTGTTTATACAACAAATCATAAAATTTTCCTTTATTGCAGCCATGTGGTGCGTGCGTGTCGCTGGTGTGTCTGTGTGTGAGAGTCACTCAGGTCGTAACGGATGCTGTACTTTTGGTGCTTTTTTTTGTGCAGGTATAGGCCCTGATTGGTTAACTATGGATTGCGAATTGGTCAATTAAGCACATTTGTTTTTCAAAACACTTGAGAGTAACTCTGAAGAAAATCAAACACAACAATCAAATTCAAGCTATTCGAATTGATATTGATAGAATGATACAGATAGAACCAGTTAGATCAGAACACAATCTGGTGGTCAGAACACAGGGCCCTTAAAGACAGCTATAGTATATGGGGGTCAGCGAAAAGGACAATCAGAACCAGGTAGAACAACTTGACACTCACAGCACTACATCCGCCTGGATTAGAACATCAGCCTACTGTCATACTCTACAACTCCCACTCTTTTGTGTTTCCCTGGATTCCTCTTAAAAGTTGCGCATGTACCTCATCGCCGACCTAATTTCACCCTCATGTACCTGGATAAACATCTATATATTGAGCCTTGAACAACATTCCAATCAGCCCATCAGAAATAAGGGGTACGTTTACAGTTTATGATCAGTTTAGGCTTATGGTTAGGTTTATGCACATCTACTTGATTGTTATCCAACTATTATTGAACTCTAATTTAGGGAGTAATTTACAGTTATGGCTAGGTTTAGGGGTAGGGTATCGATATGGACTACATTTTCCAACAAAAATGATGTAAACTTTAGAACTGTTTTACCAATACATTTGTAACATTTGTCATGCCAACAACGCAACTATTGAACTATTGCTTTTCTTTTCTCCAACCCCCCTTGTACTGTACCTCTCCTCGCCAGCTGGAGCAGGCAGCTGAGCCAGTGCAGCTGGAGGAGAAGCTGGAGCCGGAGGAGAAGGTCGAGCAAGGCAAGGCAAGGCAAGTACCTGTTGAAATGTATAGAGCAAGATGTCAGTGATGGCTGGGGCCAGACAGAATATGAGGTCATTTTCTTTCTTGTATGTATGCATGTATGTATGTATGTATGTATGTATTAGAGTTGGACAAAAAGAACAAGATCTCGATTCGACCCCCTAGACCAGGGGTCACCAAACTTGTTCCTGAAGGGCCGGAGTCCTGCAGATCTTAGCTCCAACCCTAATCATGCACACCTGAACAGCTAATCAAGGTAAGGTCTTATATGCATACTTGAAACACTCAGGCAGGTGTGTTGAAGCAAGCTGGAGCTAAACCCTGCAGGGACACCGGCCCTCCAGGACCGAGATTGGTGACCCCTGCCCTAGACAATCTTAATCCAGCATTTCTACGATTCTGTCAATCATATTTTCAAGTTCAGGAGAGAAAAAAAGGCGGCTGCACGAGTCATTTCATGGTTTCACACACGTTACTCATTTGACATTGACACCTCCAAATGATGTTGAATGAGTCATATACGGTATTTATAAGGTATAATTCACCTAAAAATGTCATTTTTGTATTAATATTATGCTGTATTCGTGGCCAGGAAATCACATGTGACGGGAGCTGCAGACCGTGAGCTGTTATCACAGAGAGGCCGTGCGCGTGTCTACTTTCGTTAACAGAACCTGCATATGTTGCGAGTAACAGGTAATAAAGTTGTAAATAATATTCAGTTTGTGGCACAGAGTGATCGTTTGGGAGCAGCGTGCGAAGTATGAACAGCAGTCAAAATGAATCCGAAAGTGTGCACTTCATTTAAATGATCATATCTTATTACAGAGTTATGATTATTTCAAGCGTTTGATGTTTTTCTTTCATAGCGAACACACAGTTGTGCATGAAAATAAATGTTTACAGTGTCAGTATAACTACTCTAGCCAATATATTGTTGAATATAATCTAATAATGACAAATGTCTGATTTTACTAGTGAATAAAACTGTCTAATGATGTTGTCAATGACAGATTGCAAACATATATCTCAAACATAATAATTCAACATCAGAATTATTATAAGCAGAATAGAACTATTTAGATCTACACATAATATTATTATCGATGTTGTGCCATATGTTTGTTTTTACCATACCTTTATAGAATCGTGAGAAAATCGTGATCTTCATTTTAAGCAAAAAAAAATCTGATTCTCATTTTAGCCAGAATCGTGCAGCTCTAGTATGTATGTATGTATGCATGCATGTATATGTAAATACTGAAAAGTGCATGGGTAGAAATTTACACACAAAAAAAAACAGGCTAATAACACTTGCTTTGCTTTCTGGCGCTGGATGTCTGCGGTGGGGTTAGTGAGGGGGAGTCCTGACGCTCCCAGGAAGAAGCATCCTTTGTCATCCGTTCCCGGAGCCTGAGCCTTAAGGCAGAGTGGACGGACGTGCCTGAAATAGCACTCCAGCCACTGCGGCAAAAGAGAGAGGTGCATAGGTTACACACGAGACATGTTACACTTTACAACATACGCGCTCATCAGTTTAAGCATGAATTAAAATGTTCTACATTGGCATTTTTCACCAGACAGTTTTAGACATTCATTTTTTTTATGGTAATTATCTTTGGTTAGGATCAACTTTCCTCATCCTCTTTCCGGCTCAGGCTCACGGCTTCGCTGGGAAGCGTCAGAATGACAGCGTCCCCCTCTGGCCGCCTCCCCAGCCACTCCCGCACCTGTGCGTGTAGAGCGTAAGAACAGATATGAGGCCTGTTACAGGGCTTAACAAGCAAACAAGTCAGTGTTTTGAACGCGACTAAAAGGTGTTGGCTCTACCTTAAGCTCCCTAACGCTTACATGACCCAGACGGTGTAGCCACACTAGTGTGGCCATGCAGAAGCTGCGAAATTCCATCTGGGTCCTGGGATGCAGCTCGCACCGCTGGCTGAGGCGATGGGCAACCTCAGCCATATCCGCCTCCATTGTGGAGGGGTAGGGGCTTTTGCTGCTGCTGAAAAGAAGAAGAAGGAAAAAAAACTTCAGTCATGGTTAAAACAATAAGGAAAAAATTAATACAACTAGCAAATCAAAAACACAGGCAACCAGAGAATACAGATTTACGTCTTCGGTACTACAAGGAGCTTAATAAAATATAAAAACACAATCAGAAAGTAGAGTACACCCAAAAACAGCTCAAAACAATTGAAGAATCTGTTGACTCCAACAATTTCTGGGACAACTGGAACCTCCTTAATAAACATAATATTTGATGTGCTTTTTCAATACTGCACTGAATGTCATGCCAATAAAACAACTTGAACTTAAGAGAGAGAGGAAGAATTGACATCTAGACTAGCTGCAAAATATGTATACACCCTACACACCATAAGAAATGGTTAATGTAAGTTCATGTATCTTATTTAAATAATTTAAACTTTTTATTATTATTATTATTGTTGTTGTTATATTAATCAAATGTATTGTTTTTTGTCATTATACCTTATCTGTATTATCATTATTATTTTTTCAATGGTTTTAATATGTTTCATATTTGAAGTGCTTTGGCAATACTGTACTGAAAGTCATGCCAATAATGCAACTTGAACTTGAACTCGGCTACGCATAGGCTATTATTAATCAGAAACGGATTGGTCGCTCGGAAACACCATGGTCTTGAATTTGCAAACAGTCGGCAAGTGCCGGAGAACAGCCGAAGCCTTCAAACGCATGTTTATTTATTTATTTTTTTTATTTTATTAAACACAAGTTTTACTAGCATTTACATTACAGTGTCATTTAAAGACTTGACGAGGTGACATTGACTGAAAAAAAGAAAACAGACTTTGAAAAATTATTGCCGTTCATGTGTGTTTGTGATGCATGTTATGTTCACAGTTCACCCTCTGCACGCATGCCTACATACCTGACTGGAAACCACCACACAGTGTGTGCAAACAGAGACTGGCAACGATTGTCCCACCTATGATTACTTCAGATTGGCCCATTGCTCTGAAAATAAGTTATGACTGTACAGTCTAAACAATACGTTGCTCACATACATGGCCTTTCTAAAGACTCAAGCTTAAAAGTCAAACATGTCCATCAACCATGTGTTCACATAGAAAACAACAGTAAACCCGTGTGGTAGAGTGGAAAAATGCAGTCGGTGAGGACAGACCCTTACTCACTAATGGCCGTATTGACATGTTCAGGGAATAGAATTGAATCGGAAGATCATTACAATATACTTCATACTATTCCTACTGTTTATATTATTTCCAAAAGTTACTTTAGATTTAGCAGTATTCCTATTTTAAAAAGGTTTGTGGACAAAATCTTAGCCGTTCTCTGGCAATAATACATAGGATTTCAGGATTGACTCTGTCTTACCTTGTGTTACATTGTATTCTGTGACTTTCCATAACATATAGTGAAACTACTTGTTTGCAGTTCACCCATGTTTGCTGCAAAGGCTCCCCTTGTCCCATACTGTCTTCCTAAAATGTAATTCACAACAACACTAAGGGAAAATTTACATATAACCCACAACAAAAAGTTATTGACATTACCTACCTTTAGATGATCACCATTCAGAGGAAGGTTACATTGCAGAGGAACAATGTAGGCCACAGCTTTGTTCAAACTGCTTCTGTTCTTGGGAAAGTTTACTGAATAACCATCTGGTGGCATAACAATATCAATGAGTTGCTTGCTCCTGCAGCAACACATTATTTTAAAGCCTCCAGAATGTTTAAGAGGAGGAAAGGCATCTTCAACAATATCGATGAATTTCCGTGGTGTCCAATGCACATCAGAAAACCTCAGTTTTTTTTCCCAAGTCCACTTGCCTGAAGGCACATACCTTCTTCAACACTTGGGATTTATGCTGTGTTTACTAGAGCACAGCTAAAAAAAAAAAGTGCTCCCTTGACTGGGTTGGATTAAATTTTTTTGGAGTCTTTACTATACGGCTGAAACAGCTTGCTCAAAGACCCTGCAACTTTATTGGACCGGTTTGCTGAAAACTGATGCATGGAGGGAAAGGGTAGCTGAACAGTTGGAGTGACAGTTGTTGGAGCGACACTGTAAAACATTGCTGTTAAAACGGTCAGATTCTACGGTAAAATAATTTTTTTCACTAAAACAGTAGTATTCTGTTAAAAACAGTGTATTCTGGGTAACATTTTTGTTTTCGAGAAAGTAACCAACTGCAGAAAACTGTAAGCTAACAGAGTTCAGACTCGACATTTTGAAGTCTGCATTTGAAATCACACTTTGTGCCCTTGTTCACTATTCCATCAACTAGTTCACCTGACAGAGTTAATGAACACTAATGAGTGAATTCAGACACTGATGAACACCTGCTGTTAATAATCACAATTTCTGAAGGAAAGAAACAAGAAACACAAACAGTGACTTGAGTTACAACAATAAATAAAATCAAGTAAAATAATACAGCTTCAGTCTCAGCAGAGGATCCTTAAACGACTCCACAAACAACAGCAGACACACTTATTACTGACTGCTTGGACTTCCATAATCTGATTAAGATCCAACAGAAATTTAGTTGTTTTTTGTGTCACCCTAATGGAGTGAGGGGCTGGTTTAGTTGGGCTCTTTGGTCTGTGAAACGCTTTGCAGTGCTTTGTTCAATTCACACCGTCATGTTTGTTAAGATGCAAGTATTCAGCTTAGTGACATTTTAAGGCTTAACTAGGTCAATTAGGGTAAAGTTGGGGAAATGTTGTCAATAAGTTTAGCATTACAATGGGTGAAAGATGAGGGAATTAAGGAAAGTTTAGTTGGCTCAGATTGTAATTTTGCTTTTAAGTATTGAAACAAAACACTCAGACTGTAGTCAAGATTTAGTTATTGAAATGTTACAAGAGTTGTATAAATTAAAAGGAGAAAAAGTAAAGGTAGTGGTCATGTGGGTGCCGGTGTTACACCGAATTCTGTGACTCGTATTCTGTGACCCTAGTAGGCGCTGTTCTCACAGTTGGCTTGAAAACACTCCCTTATTCGGGATTGGACACGTAAACAGCGTACATGCCATCACGTGAACGCACTAGGCTCCCGTGAACACAATATCAGAGCGCATCATTCTCCGTTCAATATATTTTTCTTGCCTTTGATATAAAGATGTTAAATTCAAATCTATTTACCAGCCCATCCAAGAACCATTTTACTATAATATAAGCAGTACAGCAAGTTTTTTACCTTAATTTTATGATTTAAAATAAATAAATCAGTATGTTTTTGCCTTTTTTTACCCCGATAAGCAGTTACGTAGATTACGGTTGATCCTCTTAAATGTTTCCTGAAATAGGTTTATACATTTTCTTAATTAAAACAGAAAGTCCATACTTTTAATTTGCAATAAAATGTTTTTATTTATTTATTTGTGTATATTTTAAAAAAGGTTCAATTCAAGATAACATTTAATTTAACAAAACTTGAACTATTAACTTAAAGACAGAGTAAGGGATTAACATGCTGCACTGTTGTATGGCTTTGTGGGATCAGGGTCACACGTGTCGCACTGAATCTGTAATGAAGAAATAATACATGTTATTTCTCCCAGGGTTAGGCAGAGGACTGATATTGACCAACTTAATTCGAAAGGTCCTTACCCAATAACAAGGTGGTGGTTTTTGGTGCTTTTCCCCTTTCTTTTCTTGGTCTTCCACTTCTATATTATTTTCCCCACAATAGTGTCACAGCTCACTAAGGTCATCTATTGAACCAAAAGATAGAATTAAGTATCACACTAACTGTACCAAAAAAAAAAAAAAACTAATACTACTAATACTTCCCTTCTTAGACTTTACAGACCTGAAACTTGCCTATAGCACTTAGTCATTGTTGCTCTTATTTGTGTAAATTGCTTCCTTGTCCTCATTTGTAAGTCGCTTTGGATAAAAGCGTCTGCTAAATGACAATGTAAATGTAAAGTACAACTATATGGAGGGTTAATTAAGTCTTAGTCAATGGGGAAGGGGGTGGGGTAGTTACCATGGAAATTCTTATTTGACAGTTTGACAGTTAGTAATCTCGAAAATGTATTGTAGAATTAACATTTTCTAATTTTGCAATAGTTTTAATATTCTAAATTAAAAATGATAAAAAAATGTGATAAAAATTATATATATATATATATATAAGTGAAATATTATTTGAAATGCTACAGTTACAATAACAGAATAAAAGCAAAGTTACTTTTAGGATATGCTATATGCACTGTTAAAAATTGTCCCGTTAAAAAACAGTAAAATACTGGCAGCTGCAGTTGCCAGCAATGTACTGTTATTTTACAGTATGTTGCTGTAAAAATACATGGACTACATTGATTTACACAATACTCAAGTGAACTCATTTTGCTCACTGAAAGCAACTGCCTCAACTTGGTCAACTGCTGAATGAGTTTATGAAGTAATGTGCTATATATGCTTAGAAGCATACTTATAATGATAACTTATTTTAGGTAATTAGAAAAGTTCGGTTTAACTCTAATGTCTTATTCTTCACAACAGCACATATACATGTAAATCTGGAATCACCAGAGAGATTCTGACTGCATCAGCAACTAAACAGCCGCTATCTTTAAATAGAGAAACCTGCAGAATAACATCAGCAGTTCATTGTTCATCTTTAACTGATACACTGGCTCTACTCTCCTCCACAACGGTGACACACAGAAGAAATTAGCTTCAGGTTTTACAGTAAAATACTGTTTTTTCCTTGATTTAACAGTAATCTACTGGCAGCTGTGGTTGCCAGCAATATACTGTTTTTTTACAGTCTACTTCCGTTGTGTAAATTAACAGTATATTACTGTTAAAATACATTTTTACACTGTTTTTACCTCTCACACCTTTAACCCTTTAAACCCCAGAGCATATACTTCAGTTTTAATTGAAGTGTCCACACTACTGAGTGTTCAAGAAACATGGAGCAAAGCTGAAGTAAATTCATTAATTAACTGACTAATAAAATGATAATTGAGGATTAACAATGAACAAATGAAGAAATACTGACGGGAAAAAACAAGAACAGAACATACAAAACTTTAGTCACAGCTTTATAATGAAATAACCTGAAGAACAACAAATGATTAAATCATTTAAATGATCAGCGGATGATTAAACAACTCTACAAACATCATCACCAGCTACACTTATTACTTAATATATGTATTTAATACATGTACTTAATACATGTATTTTTGTATAACATCTACTAAAGTTCTTCTTGAGAAAAAGTTAAAGTTTTACGTCACCATCATGGAGAACAGAGTTTGCTTTAGTTGGGCTCTTAGCCCTGTCATTTTTAACATTTATATATCTTGGCTGCTGCAATTGTTAAGAACTTTGTTTAAAATGCTCTTTTGTTGTGGCAAGCCAGCCAAAAACCTAAATAAAATCTGTTAATGTTCATGTTGCTATTAAATGGCAGAGTCTGTTCTCATTTAGTATAAAAAAATTTACTGCTCCTATTCATTGTTAAATCTATTGTTTTACATATGTATATATGGCAACGATTTCTGGAAGTTTTTAAGAATATCTTGGACAATAACACTGCTCTATGGTGGAAATCGCACTCAAAGAGACATCAATAATCAGCATATGAACCTCAATAATGGTGACAACTAACAAAATTAACAGTTTAACTCACAAACAGGCAACTGAAAGTCTAAACATAAACAAAAGCAGAATAAAACACAAATAAAGAAAACTGTTAGACCATTATACAACATTTATTTATACCGCAATGCATGCTGGGATATTTGTACAGTGCCACTCCCAGCATGCATTGCAGCATGAAACATTTGAGATGTTACCATTGTTGAGATACAAGGTCAGATTCATGAGGTCTGAGTGTGTATTTGTCATAACTGAACTGTTTTTGTATGTTATTTCTTAACTGTTAAGTAATTACGGAGGTATCTTTTCTGTTTCCACTTCTCATTAATTAAATTAATACCTGCAACTAAGCATAAAATCTATTGCATGAGGACTTTCTTCCAGATTTATATCAAAACATTTATCAGAACTAATTTCAGACAAATAGATTTCTCTATTTACTGACTTCCTAACTTTATTGCTATAGTACAAACGTTTTGTAAACTCTGCATTACAGCAGTTGGAAAGTCTTCTTAAATGTGGTCAAGGGTGAAGAACCCAACTAAACCAGCCCCTCACTCCATTACGGTGACACAAAAAACACCTTAATTCCTGTTGGATCTCAATGAGAATAGTATGGAAGTCAAATCAGTCAGTAATAAGTGTGTGTCTGCTGTTGTTTGTGGAGTTGTTTAATGATCCTCTGCTGAGACTGAAGCTGTTTTATTTTATTTTATTTTATTTAATGTTGTAACTTAAGTCACTGTTTGTGTTTCTTGTTTATTTTCTTCAGTAATTGTAATTATTAACAGCAGGTGTTCATCAATGTCTGAATTCACTCATTAGTGTTCATTAAAACTGTCAGGTGAACTATATTAGTTAACTAGTGAATGAAATAGTGAACAAGGACACAAAGTGTGATTTCAAACACAGACTTCAAAACATCGAATCTGAACTCTGTTAGCTCACAGTTTTCTGCAGTTGGTTACTTTCTCGAAAACAAAAATGTTACCCAGAAAGCACTGTTTTTAACAGAATATTACTGTTTTAGTGAAAAAACATTATTTTGCCGTAGAATCTGACCGTTTTTTAACAGCAATTTTTTACAGTGTATGAATGTAAAAGAGAGATTAGTGAGGGATGTACTTATATATGCTGAGCACTGTATATTGTTCACCCAGAGTGTTTACATGGTCACACAGCAGTAACACAACAAGTAGACAAAAACAAGTATGTTTTCTCTGAATGAGAGAACAGAATAATTTCACATAATTGTGCAGTAAATATTCTAGTCTACAAGACTGCTTACTCTAAACTCTTGTTCAGGCACATTCAGTCTGGTTTTAGGTTCGTATTTCAGCTACATTTGTTTCTCTAAAACCTACTAACCACACATAATATTTATCTCTACAAAACAGATGTCAGGGCATGTCAAAACATCTCAGGGGTCCCAAAATCACCTCAGACCCCTGAGGGTTAACTACAGGTATAGTATGAGCAGTGTGAAACACAATCACTGATAAACCATAATTCCTGTTATCTGGGGTTTAGTATCACCCAGGGATAACATGTTCAAGCATGAAGAGCTCTAATATGAAACTGTCTGACTGTAGTTATAAGGGGTGTAACGATATTAAAACCGAACCGAAATATCGCGATACACCAACCACGATACGTATCGCGAAACTCTCGTGGCGTACCGCGGTACTCTCACGCCCCCTGCTGCCCATTGTTGAGGTTGACGTCACTTGTCTCTAACTAATTGAACCAATTTTAACACATCTTTATTATAATATTTGATTAAATTGTTTTAGTAATGATGAGGATTTGTTCTAAATATTATATTCTAAAGTTAGTATTTTAGTAGTATTTTAGTGCATTTTATGTCATGTGACTTGAGTAAGCATCACACTCGTTACTACTGGAGGCAGGATTGCTGCTTCACATAGTACTGAGATTGCAGATCCCCAAGACACATTTAAGTCATCTGTGTGGAAACATTTTGGTTTTCCAGTTGAGTACAGGAATAGAATGTGTCGTAGACAAAGCCTTACTTGTAAGGAAAAACATTTAAAAAGTGTGGTAATTTCACAATGTGAGGGTGTAAGCAACAGAACTGCCAACAAAAGTGATTTAATGTACAAAAGTAAAACCAGAATAATGCCCAAATATACAAAAAAAGAGAAATATTTACACTAATAAAAATAATATAATAAAGTAACAAATTCAAACAAAAGTATCAAACAAAAATTAGTTAAACTCGAGCAAGGGGGTGATAGTGAAGACAAACAAAAGAAATAAATATAATAAAACAATTCTAACTCATGAATAACCCCTCTTACCTCGCTAAAACTGATGAAAAGAAAAAAAAGGTCTTCATCGCCGTGTGCCGCATTCTTCCCTATACTGAATAAAATAAACAAAGATGACCTTCACCTCTTACCTGATGTCTTTAACAATACATTTTCTACGTGTTTGCAAAATAGAAATCGTATGACCTTTTCCCTATCCACCTTACACTAAGACTGAACTTGAGGAGATACAGCTATATCGTCGGAGCTAAAAAATAATATACAAATCAATTGAAATAAAAATGTACAAACCTCACAAAATTTCTTAAAGTGGGCAAAAGTAATGCAAAATAATTTTACCCAAACGAAAGTTAAGCAAAAACAACGAAAATCATAATCATGTCAGAAAAATACACGAAAAACAAGATCAAAGGAAAAAGCGCTCTCTCTCCCGCTCTTCCTGACATGCTTTTTACATTCCCGCGCTGCGTCGCCAAATGATGATAGATCGGTCTCCTGACCAATCAGCTGTCAAAAAGGCGGGCCTACAGAAATGACAGGCATCAGCTGTCATGAAGGCGGACCTGCATAAATGACCGGCATAGAGGGAGCGGGAGGGAGAGAGAGAGAGAGATCGGGAGGCAAACATACAGCCGGCTACAACCCTAACATTAGTTTCAGACACAACCGCAATGTATTTTACTGGTGAATATGTCATGAAAAAACACTTTACAAACACAGTATATGTATATTTTTCATTAATTTAAACGGAAACCTATCTAAATGAAACCATATAATCAAAAATGAGCGTCTGTGTCAGCACAGAGATCAAGCCTCTAATCGGAGAATGTGGATATTATGGTGTTTTTGAAGATCTTTCACTAGTCTACACTGCAGTTATTTATTTAATTTTAGTTTACTTAGTTAAGATGGCTGCACTAAAGAGAATAGTTTTTTTCTGACTAGTCTATATTGGAGGTATGTATTTAATTCTAGTTGTTTACTCGGGTATCCTGACTGTACTAAAAATGCGATGACAAAGTTAATAAAGAAAAAGTTAAGATGTTCTTGTTATTAAGTGAATTGTCCCTTAGCATTGCTGTTAACATGACATCAACCCTAACCCCACAGCAAACAGAAACCGAACCGTACCGAACCGTGGCTCCAAAACCGTGAACCGAATCGAACCGAACCGAACCGTGCCTTTTGTGTATCGTTACACCCCTAGTAGTTATTGTAGAGTGGAGAATCATTTACCTCAGTGTGTCCAGTTTACAGTGTTGACTCTTCAGTCCATCAGAGAGCTTCTTCACTCCTGAATCCTGCAGGTCATTGTTACTCATGTCCAGCTCTCTCAGCACACAGTTTGAGGATTGTAGAGCTGAAGACAAACTCTCACACGAATCGGCATTGAGTTTACATGTCATCAGTCTGAGAAAGAAGAACACACATTACTAAAAACCACACTGTTAATGTGATCTGTCTGATGTAACAAAACTAAAAATCAATCAATCAATCAATCAATCAATCAATCAATCAATCAATTAATCAATCAATCAGGTGCTTTAACTCCGACCTCAGTGTGTCCAGTTTACAGTGTTGACTCTTCAGTCCATCAGAGAGCTTCTTCACTCCTGAATCCTGCAGGTCATTGTTACTCAGGTCCAGCTCTCTCAGCACACAGTTTGAGGATTGTAGAGCTGAAGACAAACTCTCACAGCACTGAACAGTGAGATTACACATGACCAATCTGAGAAAGAACACAGATTACATTAACAGTGTGATTTCAGTCATTCATCTGATGTAAAAACAAACTATGAGGTTAATAATATGACAAAACTATTGGAATTTGTGTCAATTAGAATTATTGACTATTGTTATTTATTAAAACTGAATATTAAATGTCATCTAATATATTCCTGAACATGTTTAATGTAAATAAATGCAAAATTTTAGTTTAGATAAGAGGACCACGAGACTTTATATATTTATGAACCTGCAAAATGCAAATGATCAGAGCCTGTCAACCCTGCTGCCGGGTCCAGAAACCTCCTCAGACCTCATCCACATTGCTTCTCTTGTTTCATTGTTTTTTTTTTTTTGTCAGAATGACCAAAACATCTGACAAATTCCTAAATATATCTTTCCAATAAACCAATTTAAAAATAAACTATAAATATGATCATTAAAAATATAAAATATAAATAAAGATTTAGAGGTAATTAAGTAAAATAATCATTAAAATACACTGATTTCCTGAACTGATTAAGAAAAAGAGCAACTTTCATTTGAGAAGCAGCATTTTGCAGTTTCTCCACTAATGCTCTTAAATATATCTGGACATTTCCATCTCAGTCAAAACACTTTTAATGTTGTAGAGTGGAGAATCATTTACCTCAGTGTGTCCAGTTTACAGTGTTGACTCTTCAGTCCATCAGAGAGAAGCTTCACTCCTGAATCCTGCAGGTCATTGTTACTCAGGTCCAGCTCTCTCAGCACACAGTTTGAGGATTGTAGAGCTGAAGACAAACTCTCACAGCACTGAACAGTGAGATTACAGCCCTGTAGTCTGTGTAGAGGACAAAGAGCAACACAATCAGCAATAAGAAATGAGCAGTGTTGAGTGTTCATGAGTTCAGTCTACAGTGATAAAAGCAACACTGTAAATAAACTATATATATATATATACTGCTCAAACAATAAAGGGAACACTAAAATAACACATCCTAGATCTGAATGACTGAAATATTCTTATTAAATACTTTGTTCTTTACACAGTTGAATGTGCTGACAACAAAATCACACAGACATGATCACTGGAAATCAAATGTATTAACCCATGGAGGACTGGATTAGGAGTCACACTCAAAGCTGTAATGAACTGCAGGAATTACTGACACACTCCAGACACATGAGGTCCAGCATTGTCTTGCATTAGGAGGAACAAGAATATTATTTCTTTTAAATCTGCTCTTTTTATTTATTTATTTATTGATTGAATCTACATTAAACTAAAGCTTTATTTCCCCATTCATATGACTGTACTGAATTATTGAACAGATTATTAATAACTAATCAGAGAGCATTTTACTGAGCTCAGTGTAAAGTTTAGTGTTTAGGCCTACAGTAAATGTAATATTAGAGGCATGTCTGCGGCGAGACGGCAATACTGTGTCTAAAATTACACTATTTCTCTGATCAGAAAACAAACACAATTATCCAAGAGCAACACTGTGTTAGATTTGAGCAAATACACATCAACAAATGTCCTATTCAGCTGGAGGAGCACAGGGATTTACAGGGATTTGAGTTATTTTCCAGGATAAACTGTAAAGCAAATGAAGTAGATTATTAAATAAGTACAAATGTTGTTTGTGTGAGTAAAAAGTCAAGAAAAGTTTGTTAAATACGTTTAGAAATGCTGAAATAAATGAGCAAATAAGGAAACAGAACACTGCCGCCGCGTCCCCATGCAGTAATATGGTGTATCAGCGATCTCACAGGGGGACGATTTGGCCAGCTAAAGATTTTCTGTTAAAGCAGGGCAGTGATTCACTAAACTGATCTGAGTCTTCAGTGCAGACTGATGTGTGTCTTCTGTGATCAATCAATGAATACTCACAGAGCTCTTCTGCAGTTTCTCACAGCTGCTGTCAGTCTCCGTCTTCCCTCATCTGATGTGTTGAATTTATTAGAGTCTAACTCATCCAGCGGCTCCTCTGACATCTCAATCATGTAGGAGATTGTTGAGCAGTGAGCAGGAGAGAGTTCCTCCTCTGAGTGTTTGTCTGATTTCACAAACTCCTGAATCTCTCTGGCCAGAGTCTGATCTTTCACCTCCAGCAGACAGAGGAACAGATTGATGGATCTTTCAGCTGAGAGATGTTTATCTGTCTCGATCTCGCCTTTAATGTACTGTGTGATTCTCCTGATGTTCTCTGAGCTCTCCTCTGTGTGTGTCAGCAGATCCTGGAAGAGTCTCTGATTGGACTCCAGTGAGACGCCCAGCAGGAACCGCAGGAACAGATCCAGATGACCATTACTGCTCCACAGAGCTTTATCTACTGCTGATCTGAGCAGAACATACAGAGACTTCTCAGGGCTGGACTGTAGATATTGATTATATGAATATTCTTCATCATAAATCACCCACAGCGGTTCTCTGTTCTCTGTTAAATGGCAGTAAAGCACAAAGAAAGCAGCCAGAAACTCCTGAAAGCTGAGATGGATGAAGCTGTAGACTTTCCTCTGATGAATCACAGATTCCTCTTTGAAGATCTCAGTGCAGATCCCAGAATACACCGAGGCGTCAGCGACGTCTATGCCGCTCTCAATCAGGTCCTCCTCATAGAACATCACATTGCCCTTCATCAGCTGTCTGAAAGCCACTTCAGCAAGTTTGAGGATCACTCCTCTGTTGGACTGCAGGAGTTTCTCTGGATCTCTCTCTTCATACTTCTGCTTCCTCTTGTTGATCTGAATCAGCAGGAAGTAGATGTACATCTCAGTCAGAGTTTGAGGAATTTCTGCACTCACATCTTCTTCCAGGAGCTTCTGAAGCACAGTGGAGGAGATCCAGCAGAAGATGGGTATGTGGCACATGATCTGGAGGCTTCTTGCTCTTCTGATGTGGGAGATGATTCTGCTGGCTTGATGCTTGTCGCTGATTCTCTTCCTGAAATATTCCTCCTTCTGAGGCTCAGTGAATCCCTGAATTTCTGTCAGACGCTTGATGTATCTGGAGGGGATCTGATGGGCTGCTGCTGGTCTGGAGGTGATCCAGATGAGAGCAGAGGGAAGCAGATCTCCTTTCAGGAGGCACCACATCAACACAGCCACTGATGAAGATTCAGTCACAGCACAAACTTTCTCCTCATCTGAAAAGTTGAGTGTGATTCTGCTTTCATCCAGACCATCAAAGATGAACACAACTCTACACTGCTCATAAATCTTGGGCTCCAGATCTTCAAGTTCAGGATGAAAGTCCAGCAGAAGTCTGTGAAGACTGTACTGATGATCTCTGATCAAGTTCAGCTCTCGAAATGGAAGCACAAACATGAAATCTACATCCTGATGGTCTTTTCCCTCGGCCCAGTCCAGAATGAACTTGTGCACAGAGACGGTTTTCCCGATTCCAGCGATGCCTTTAGTGAGAACAGTTTTGATCTGGGCTTTCTCCTTCTTGATCTGCTCCTCATGTCCTGCTCCAGCTGAGGCTTTAAAGATGTCACTGCAGTAGACTGGAGTGTGTTGTGAGGGTTTTGTTCTGGCTCTTTTCTCCATCTGTAAAACCTCATGTTCTTCATTTACTCCTTCACTCTCTCCTTCTATGATGTAGAGCTGTGTGTAGATCCTGTTCAGAAGGGTTTGAGTCTCTCCATGGTTGATTCCCTCAAATAATCTCTCATACTTGCTCTTCATGCTGGTTTTGTGCTGTTCTTTGACTCTCTGAAGTTCATCATGTTCTGGTTGGAGTGAATCCTGCTGCAGGTCTCTAGTCTGATCATCTCCATCCACACTGCAGGAACAACAACAACACAAAGAATCAATGAGTGTGAGTGTAAAGATCCTCTAGTGAAGCCATGTGTGTTTTCTCTGAACCAGCTGAGAGACAATACACAGATTTAATCAGATTTAATTTAAACACCACACACTGATCACATCTACTGCTCAAAATGCTGTAAACATTTAATAGTACTTGTCATTTTTTAAATGTAACACTTCAATCATTTGATATCCTTCATTCACAATGATGCTGGATGCTCACTGAAGACATTTAAAATATTTTAGGATGAAAATGTGAGAGAGCACAAGTGTAACACTGCCGGTCATACACCACCCAACCTGCTCCGAGCTGGGATCCAACCAGCGACCTTCCGCATGGGAGTCGGTTGCTCTACCAAGGAGGCTAAAGACCATAGCCTCTAGCTTATGTCACTAGAGCACCTTTAGAGGTCAGAGGAGTGAGGTTTACCTGCACAGCACCTACTAGCTGGCCTCCGTTACAATAAAGACTGTGTGGTGTGTTTGTCTCACAGAACTTGTTCATTCATCTCGTCTAAAATCTTTCTCTTGATTATCCACACTTTGCTGACTATTGTAAAAGCCTGTAAACTCACTCTACTAACTCTAACAGTTTGAGTATTAATGCTTTATTAGTACTTCACTAATGATCAGATGTGAGTGTGTGGACATTTAGTTTTAAAGTCTTCTGTAAATGTAATACTCCTTTTTTCTGACCTTCTAGAAACACAGGATCATATAAATGCTGCAGTGTAATCATGTGTGTGTAGAGATGATCTACCTGACAGCAAGTCGTGTGTTTTCACTCTTAAATTCTATTGGTGGCTCCATAGACGCGTCACTCTTCATAGACACACAGCTGGGCTCTGCTTCTGCTCTCTTCTGATGAACTGAACTAAAACAGAGAAGATTAAAGTTGTGCGCTGCACACACTGCACAAACCTGATATTAATCATTCTTCATTTACAAAAACACTTAAATTAATTTCCTTTATATTTGAACAGAAACTGTCTGAATGTGAAAATATCAGCAAACACAGATCAAGGCTCATTTTTAGTAGAGAAAGCCCAACAGATATGCAGCACTATTAGAGCAGATTAGAGCTGAAACTAATCAAATCACTAAAGTCCACAGTGTAGATGTGGGAGGAGCTTAATCATGCAGGCGTGTCAATCATCATCACATGACTATATAAGCAGCAGTATAAACTGCACTGTGTCAGCTGACTGTTATTCCCGCCTCCAGCAGCCCTCTTTATCCTCCTCCTCATCACTCAGTCTTCAGAAAGTCACTCATCGGGGGTTTGTCAGCAGAGCTCCAGTCCAGACTTTGAGGACAGCAAGACAAGTTCATTTACCATCATCTATCATGACTGAATGAGCAGGAGAACTCGAGAAATATCAATTCTAGAAACCAAATGTGTTGATCAGCAGCATCTATGAGGCCAACACAACATGATGATGACTGCGCTTCAGTGAAAACAGACTCAGATCAGAGGAATGGCTGATCAGTACAACACAGAAACAGCAGGGGAAAGTGTGCAGGAAAAGCCCTTTATGGCAGGAGATCGGGAACACTTTAGTTTAGCTCACAATTCATACTATTAACTACCGGCTTATTAACTGTGTAATGTGAAAATATGAACTGCTCATTAGTAGTCATACAATATGATCTTATTGTGGATTCCTAACCCTACCCAAAACCTAAACCCACCTTCTACCTCACTAACTATTAATAAAGCGCTGATTGGTTTGTTAACACCATCAATTCTGGCCTGAAGTGTAAAGCGGAGATCTTCAAGCACTATCCTGCAGAGCTCAGATACAACATCTAACATCTGAAACCCAACAGATCCACAACACTAATTACCTGATTCATTTATTATGAAAATACTCATCAGTTGCAGATATTAAAGAGATGATCTACCTGACAGCAAGTCCTGTGTTTTCACTCTTAAGATTTATTGGTTGAGTCATAGACTTGTCACTCTTCATAGACACACAGCTGGGCTCTGCTTCTGCTCTCTTTTGATGAACTGAACTAAAACAGAGAAGATTAAAGTTCAGCGCTGCACACACTGGAGTCAACACAGCAGATTTACTCAACATTTCATCATTAAAACACTGTTTAAACAGCACTTCATGATACTTTTCATGATAATTGTATACAATCTTGCTGACTGTGTGTGTTAAATATTCAGACAGATTAAAAACACAACTAACAGAGAGTAAATATAATATCCTGTAGAAAATAATCATATTGAATGTCAAGTGAAGGTCTAATACCTGCATCCTGCTGACAAATCCAGATCTCCAGGTGTGTGTGTGTCCTCCATGATGGACCTGAAGAGTTTGATCTCCAGCAGAAACTCTAGAAGAAACTGATGAACAATCACAGATCTCCAGTCATTGATCAGCCTTCATAATTCAGCTGAATGCAGGAATAGATCAGCAGCTGAGACTCTCAAATCCAGAAGCTCATCACGACTAAACTAATGAAGAATCACAGCCTCATCCCTTTGATCAGGAATAAAATATAATCTTACATACAGATTCACATTAAGCTAACAGGTTTAGTCAAGACATCAAAGATTTAAAGCTGTTCTGCGTTGTAAATAGTGGATTATGTATGTTTAAAATGGCGACACAACTAAACACTTTCACTTTCGTTTCTAAAGGAGCGGCAGATCATGAGTTCAGTGAAAAACATCCGTCACAAACACTCTAAACAGAGCAGAGAAGAGTCAAACAGCTGCAGGGTTATCAAAGCACCTGTGGAGTTACATTTTACTAGGGTATTTTTTCCTGAAGCAGTATAAACACTGGACACAGAGAAGACAGAACAAACACATACCTGGATAACCTCCTCCTCTTCTTCTTCTTCTAGTTCTTGTGTGGCAAGTTACAGAGAGCAGCGTAAAGCTGAATACCGCCACCTGCTGTACTGGAGTGTGTATAATAATAATATGTTTACAGTTTGGTCAAATCAGTTTCATAGAGTTCATTGTAGATTTGTAGAAAAGCATCGTGTCTCTGTAATGGTTTAAAGATCAATATGATCATTAAAATATACTATTAAATAAATTGGATTCATTTAATATAAAAAAAATACAAAGAACAGTTAAAAAGAAAATGACAAACGTCATTCATGGAGTGTCCGCTAGGGGGTAATCTAGAACAGCAGATAGTAGGCGTTGTTTAACTGCACTGTGTGACAATCTTTTTTTTTATTAACTCAATGCCACAAGAACGATTAAATTTCACATTTTTCTGAAAAAGAAAAAAAAAACAGTAATATATATATATATATATATATATATATATATATATATATATATATATATATATATATATATATATATAAAGTAAAATTACATTTAAATGAAATTGAATGTTTTCAGAGCATTACATGTTTTCAGTGCTTTTTGTTCTGTTATTGTTCTAAAAGATTTATGTAAACTTTAAAGTCATTCACAAAAAGTTTGGTTTACATTGAGCCCACTTTTTCTTATGTATATGGTATTTTCCTAACAGCATAAACAAATTAAAAATATATTGTCCTTTACAGTCCTTTAAGTTCTCATTATCAGAATAAAACAGTACATTAAATAAACCAATTTCTATCTTATACTCCATGTTTTTGTTAATAAACAATTCCAAATCTTTCCAAAACATTCTTGAGTAAATACAATGAAAAAAATATGTAAAATTGTTTCTTTTTCTTGACCACAAAATTCACACATATATGAAATATTGAGTTTAAATATTTCCAGAACATGTTTAGCAGGATAAATTCTATGGAGTATTTTGTACGACACTTCTTTAATCTTGTCATTTAAGCAAAACTTATTTGTCAACTTCCAAGCTTTACTCCAAGAAATATTAGCAAATAATGAAAGCCAAAAATGTCTTGCTGTAGATAGAGCCAACAAATGGAGAGCATTCTTTATAACCTTATTGTTACATTGTTGTTTTAATACATCAATATTTTTACCTATGCTGATCCCTTCTGAAATATCGTTTTTAAAAGCAAGACCACACCCTTCAGAATTGCATCCAAAACAAGAGCGAATTCTCTCCATTTAACTGGTTATTTAAATGTTTTAAGAAATTCAGTATAAGATAACAAATATCCCAGAGGGTTAATTAACTGCCTCACTAACAGAATACCATTACTGAACCAATTCTGATCAAATCAAGATTTGTTTTTAAATAAAACATCCTTGTCGTTCCATATGAAATAATTGTGGGGAGAAGAATTGTGTTTATATATCAATTTCCATGATAGAAGGGCTCGCCTATGGAAACTGGACAATTTAACTGGAATTTTGTCAACAGAACAATTACATTTTAACAAATAGTCCATGCCACCCAGAGTATTGAATATAGAATTGGGAAATACGTTGTAATAATTGATAAATACAATCAACCATTTAATTTTAAAAGTGTTATCAAGAGTTTTGTAAAAACCTCCAATCCGCCGTGCTCTTTAGGATTACAAAGAGCCTCTATTTTAAATAATGTGGTTTATTTCTCCAAATAAAGTTATAGAGATTATTATCCAGTTCTTTAATAACATTGGGAGGCAGATCTAACAATAGATGTATATACGGATCTAGATATTCCTTCTGCCTTTCATAACAATACTCTGCCAAATATTGAGATGTCCTTCATAAACCACATATTACATTTATTTCTAGTTTTCTCAATAATTAACTCAAAAATTAATTGACTTCTTAGTTTTTCACTTTTACAAATTATTACACCCAAATATGTTAATTTTTGTTTAACAGGAATATTTTCTATTTGTATAAAGAAGCATTCTTTAAACGGAAATAATACAGATTTATCTAGATTCATTCTAAGGCCTGAAACATTAGTCAATTCCTCAATATATGTCATAATTTCTGGTATTTCCAATCTGTTTTTCAATAAAACTGCTGTATCATCTGTGAATTGACTAAGTTTAAAGTGTACTCCTAAAGCAGTGATACCATTTAATTGACTTATTTTAATATGTAGTGTTAGAACTTGAGTAACTAATACAAATAAAAAAGGAGAGAGAGAGGGCAACCTTGTCCAATACCACAATGAATATCAAATCTTTGGGAGGTACCATGCACAAGTTTGACAGAACTTTTACACCCAGTATACAATGTTCTAACTGCTTTCAAAAACAAATCTCCAAAACCAAAGAATTTAATAACTTTGAAAATAAAATTATGAGTCACCGTATCAAAAGCCATTTAATAATCAATAAATAAGATAAAATTATCATCCTCGATAAAGTGATTGTAATCAATCATATCTAAAATCAGCCTGATGTTATTACTTATATGACGGCCTTGCATAATCCCAGACTATTCTACATCAATTATTTCACCTAACCCCTGCTTCAGTCGTCTGGCAAAAATCATTGCAAACAACTTACTGTCATTAATAAGCAAACTAATAGGCCTCCATTTTATAAGTAAATAATTTGTCTTTGTTATGTTTGGGAATTAATGTTATAACTCCTTGTCTTAAAGAAATAGGCAATTCACCATGTTGTATAGCTTCTAAAAATACTAATAGTGAAAAGGTTGAAAGTTCTTTAGAAAAAGTCTTATAAATTTTACCAGTTAATCCGTCGTTGCCTGAAGATTTATTGTATTTTAATAAGCTAATACACTCTTTAACTCTTCAATATCTATTTCTTTATCACAAATATTCTGAAAGTTCTGGTCTATTTTTTGGTATCCCTCATCAAATTAAAAAAGTATCAGTGTTTAAATAAGTTGATGTAGAAGAATACAAATTACTAAAAAACTGAGCAACATAAATGAAATAGTTAAGGGATTTTCTACTTATTTGTTATTAATCATTAATTTTCAGACTGAGGCAAAATCCCTGTTTCCTTTTTCAGAGCCAAAAATATTTGGTATTTTCCCCTTTTTCTGACCATTTAAGTCTAGTTCTAGTAAAAGCTCCTCTTGCTTTATCCTCATAAATGTTATCTAATTCGGTTTGTAATAAATCTAATCTTTGTGACTCACAATCTGTCAGTTTCCTTTTTCTTTTTACATAAATATAAAATATCCTCAATAACCGATTTTTCTTTCCTTTTTTATTTTTGATTCCAGTTTTCTTTGTTTAATAAATGCCGTCCAAATATCAAACTTCATTAATTCCCAATATTTTCCACATGAATTCTCTAAATTTGGAGAATATTCCAATATTCCTCATTAATATCCTTAATTCTTCATTTTCCAGCAATTTGTTATTTAATTTCCAGTAATTTAGTTTTTTAACTAATTTATCTTGTACCAAATTTATTTTAATGTAAATTCCTTTATGGTCCCTCATTATGCAGGGTTTTATTAATACAGATATTGGATTATTAATTAAATCATTAGACAATAACCAACAGTCTGAAGAATGAATGACTGAATTCACAGAATGAAGAGACAAGTCCTTATTACACCAAGTAAATTCCTTCTTGTCTGTGTTCTTATGTCGCCACACATCAGTAAGACCCAATCTTAAGCATACATTATCTAATTCAGTGGAAGGACCTGGTTGAGTTTTAGGAGGCTATCTATCAATGTTTTCATTAAACACTGTATTAAAATCTCCTCCCCAAATAACTTTGGCTGAAGGATATATAGAAATGAAGTGTTGAATCCTAGACTCAATATTTGTAAAAAGCATATCGTTATTCACTTTGTTATCAGTTACACTAATAACAAAGTAGATTCTACCACAGTCATCCTTTTCAAATTTTAATATTTGCCCTGTAAATTTATTTTATTTTTTATAGAGATATTATGAAGCATATAACTGACAAGCAAACATCATTATAACACATGTAACAGTCATACAAAACTGAGTGATGCAGAACACACATTAAACAAGAGAAATGAACATATATGAGGGATCCATCATATTTAAATGATTAGACTGTACAGATAATTGTCTTCATTATTAGAGAGGTTTTTAAAGCTTTCTCATTTCTTGTAATTAAGGTCAAAGAATTATAAAATGTTTGTAAATCTCTACAGAACAAATTAAATGAGGGAGTAAGAGACTTTGTCTTGTGTAAAAATGATCAACTTTAGAGCATTATCGAGCGCATCATAGCCAGTTTTACAACTCAGAAGAAAAATCATGCACTCCTCAAAATTAATTATGCTGTAAAATGAATCAGAAATCAACCCTGAAACCTGTTTCCAGAACTCATCAGAGAATGTACAAGAACAGAAGAGCTGTAGAAGACTTTCAGGCTCAGTGTTACAGCAAGAGCATTGTGCTGAAATGTCTGATTAAATGTATTAATAAATATATAGCAGGGGTAACACCCTTCTAATCTTCTGAAATGAACTTCTTTGACCTTATTTGGGAGTAAATGGTATTACTTGTTGACCAAATATCATCTACACTCAAAAAAAAAAATTGTTGAATGAACATCGTTTAATCGTGGCACCCTTTATGCATCTAATCCAATCAAGTAAACCTAAACTGCTTTGAACATGTTGTATGAACACAAAGCACATTTGTAGATAAAACATGGTTTCAATATGTCAGTCTAACTTCTTTGCAACTAATTGACTCAAAATGTTTGTATTGTGTTATTCTAATTAAATTGATTCTAATTTACTCAATGTAACACTAAAGCTTTACTTTAACAAAATTATGTCTTGTTAAATCAGCTAGTAAACTTCTTGTTCAATATTGTTGTTTAAATTCATTCATTCATTTTCTTGTCAGCTTAGTCCCTTTATTAATCGGGGTCACCACAGCGGAATGAACCGCCAACTTATCCAGCAAGTTTTTTTACACAGCCTTCCAGCCACAACCAATCTGGGATGGATTCACACACAAATTCATACACTATGGACAATTTAGCTTACCTGACTCACCTGTACCACATGTACCACATGTATTTGGACTGTGGGGGAAACCAGTGCACCCGGAGGAAACCCACGCGAAGGCAGGGAGAACATGCAAACTCCACACAGAAACTGCCAAGGTTCGAACCAGCAACCCAGCGACCTTCTTGCTGTGAGGCGAACGTGCTACCCACTGCGCCACTGCCTTGCCGTTTAAATTACATTTTTTAAATGACAATACTATGAAGCAAGATTTAAAATTAAGTAATTCAACACAAAAAGGACAGAAAACATGTTTTTTATATATATCTTTTATTATAGCCTTTAGCAGGCACCAATCACATTTAAACAAATTTCTTCTTTAATATTCTGATACAAAATGTTATATAATATCCAAAATTGTAATATGTAATATAAAATGTATAAGAAACATTTAGCCAACAAAATAACCTTGGCTCTTAAGAAAACTGATCCCCAAGCAATACCTGTAGGACGTTAACATCATTTTTTTTACCAATTGAGTTTAAACAGCTTTCTTCACTTTGGTACTCCTATTCAAAATGTAAAAGTATAAAATGTATAGGAAACATATAGCCAACAACATAACATGCATAACATTCAAGCTCTTGGGAAAACCAATTCCCAAACTGTGCCGAAAACACGCGGTGATACTTCTTGTTGTTTTCGTATGGTGACATCCAAATGCACTACCGCCACCTACTGATATCCGCGAAGTGACTCACCAGAGTGAGAGTTGTCGATTTGAAGCGTCTCAGTCTCATTGAATCAACATGTTCTGATCAAATTCATTTGATTATTTCTTGATTCAGTTTCAAATAACATGAATTAATCATTTAACATACGTAAACTTGATTTTTTCTTTTCAATCTGACAAATTTTTATTTTGTAAATCTAATACATGACTAGTTGATTTTTTGAGTGTATAAAAGGTAAAGAGAAATATTATTTCCATTTCAGAATGTTTTTGGGGAAACAGCGACTATTGTGAATGAGACATTTCCTGATATGGAAGTTTTCACACTTTTGATCTGAGATACTGACACCACTAAGCACAGTGTTTGAGTTTGCTTTGAGGCTGAGTTATAAGTCAGATGAATTTTCATTAAGTAAAGCAGTTTATTAGAGATGCTTTCCACAATCACATAATCATCATTCAAAAACACAGTCCCTGAAGAGGAAAGCCTTTCCTGATGAGTGTAAATCTCACCACTGCTACTCAGTAAATCTGAAGCTCAAATAATCCCCTTGTCAAGCCAATCTGTTTTACATAGACTTTTGTTTCTGTGCAGCACATGCTGGTTATTCCACAGAATGCTGGTGTGTGGAGAAAAGTTCTGTTTAAAGGCAATTGCGAGAGGTCCCGGGTTCAAATCCCGGACGAGCCCCCAATTCATGTTACGACCACAGTCACAACATCAAATAAGGGAAAACACAAACGGATCAGTCTAGGGGTTTTATTTACTGAATAACCAAATATAAACAAAGTATGGGGAGAAAACAGAATAAACAAAGGCTGAATACAAAAGGAGCACCACTCCACGTCTGGACGGCCGCTCAAATTCCGTCACTGAAACACTGCAGCGCGAGCTCTTAAATCGCCAACGCTCAATGGTCTGCAGATGCGGAGGAATCAACTTAAAATCAAAACACAAACAGCAACAAAACACTAGAGGGCGACAAAGTAACATAAATAAATAAGTAATAAATACATGGACATGTAACATCCATGCTTCTAATGATTGCTTATGAAAGGTTGATCATTTAATGGGAAGTTTGGTACATTTGAAGTCACAAGAAAGCAAAAAGTTTAATTCAAGTTCAAGTTCTATTTATTTATATAGCACGTTTCCAACTGCCACAGGGCTGCACAAAGTGCCTTACAGAGAGAAAATAAACACATGATGTGAGCATAAAACAGTAAAAATAGAAATAGGCTCATAATAGGAAGGAACATAGAAAAAATATCAATAAAAGAGCAAAAATAAAAATAAAAAATAGTAAAAATAATAATAAATTATTTTTTCCTAATTAAAAGATGCTACCACAGTTGACCAACACTAAACACAATAGAGAACATGACCGTTTTAATCCAGCACATTTGTCAAAGAAGAGATCTGTAATATAAAACCAGTGAATGACTTTTGGAAAGGCAGTGCTTCATCCAATTCATTTTAAACATTGTCAAATCAAGAACAGTGAGTCCACCTTTAGAAAAGCTTATTGTTTTTCTTTTGACATATTCTGTCCTGTTTTTCCAGATGAACTGAAATACAGCTCTATCAATCTCTGTACACATTTCGGAATTAACATATACTGTAAGGAGAGAGCGGGATAGACCAGCCTTGATATTCCTTCAGCTTTGGAAAGTAGAAGACGTCCATGGATAGTCAGGTTCCTCTGAGACCAGCAATTAAACACAGTTGACTTTCTTTAAACATTTAGAAAAGTTCTGATCCTTTCAGAAGAACATTTATTAATTGTAATACCTCAATATGTGATGGTGTGCCTGACCTTAATTCCACAAACATCTGAGATATCACAATGAAGAATTGTCAACAGATTTTTCTGATTAACAGAAAGGCCAGAAGCATTCGACAATCATTGTAATTGCTGTGATATTTCAGGGAACTTGTTTTTATTATGTATAGAGACACATGCATCATCTGCACTATTTAAATACCTTCAACATTTGAGCAATTGAACATATAAAGATTAATAAGCTCTGCAACCACCAGAAACTGAAAAGGGGAAACAGGACAACCTTGTCTGATTCCACTTCCAATGACAAAACGTGGAGAAGCTCCATGAGGCAAAGACACATTACTAGTGAAGTCTTTATACAGAGTCTGAACAGTTCTCACAAACTCTTGACCAAAGCCAAAATGCTTCAAAGTGTCTGCATGAAGGGATGCTCGACAGCGTCGAAGGCTTTGTAAAAGTCTAAACACAAAATGAGAGCATCATCGTTCACCAACTCTGAGCAATCTTAAAGGTCTAAAACAAGACGGATATTATTGAAACATGTGGATCTTTCATGAAACCTGATTGTGAGAGTGAAATGTGTTTAATCTTCTAGCATATACTGCGGTGAGAATTTAATAATCAGAATTAAGCAGAGTTACGGGAAGCCAGCTATCAAGAAAAGGTTTCTCCTTATTTGGTTTAGGGATCAGTGTGATTATGCCTTGCTTCATTGATTCAGCTAATCCTCCTCTATCTGAGCTTTCTTTAAACATATTCAACATTACCAAAAAGCCTATACAGTTCAAATGGCAAACCATCTGGTCCTGGGCTTTTATTAAATGGGTTTAATGTATTTATAGTGTCCAATTCCTCTACAGATATTACAGTCTCTCAAACATCATGATGATCGTCACTAATGGTTGGAATAAATGACTGAACATTACAAAATAATTGATCAGAGCAATTTGGCTGAAAGGAAGAAGACTGGGAAAACTCATATACAAACTTTAATATTGTTCCTTTATCTGAGATGAGGTGACCATTAATATCAAGGGTTGATGTCCTTTTCTGCTCACCTCTTCTCTTTTCTGTATTAAGAAAAATAGGTTGAATTATTTTCTCCAAATTCTGGCCACTTGACCTTATTAAAGGCACCTTTGTCCGTCTCCACATTAAGAGTATCAAGGTCTTTCTTCAGTGTATATAACTTTGAAGAAGATTTTATTCTCTCAGTGTGAAGTATTTTCTAAGTGTAAAGCAGTTAATTTTCTCTTCACAAAATGTATGTAGTGTTTGCAGCAAACATGCCAGCATGTGTTAAAAATATATTTCTGTGTAAGATGAGTATGCCTGCACAGGAGCAACACTAGGAGAAGGCTGAGTGACTGATTGTAGAATAACTGAATATGTAAAGCACTGATCATATATGTTAAATACTTGTATGAAGCTATATGTTGCAGAAGTTAGAATGAGTAACATATTATCAAGTTATTATCCTATCATAACAATGTATGTAAACACTTAGTTCCTTTGCATAAGTTGCATCTATACTTTGCTGACATAGACCTGTAACATCTCTGTTGACATGAGCTAGTGGGCTGAGAGCCAAGAATAGCAGGACCCCTTAGACTAGAAAACCTATTCAAAAATGGTCAAGAGTTAAAAAGAGACACAAAGGGGTGTGTCATAATTACCTGTAAAAAGATTATGGAGAACAAAGATACTTTAGAAGGAGCAGGACAGACTTTGGAAGGTGTCCAGGAGAGACTTCAGAATGCTCTGGGGTCTGCTCTGCTCTTTCTCGGCTTTATTATGGAGAATAAAGTCTATTGTCTGATATTCAAAACCTCTGGTCTGATAATTTCTAATTGATGAGAAGTTGAATTCACGACAAATGGCACCCAACGTGGGGCTGGACAGAGATGGACAGGTGACACTGGACATGCTGGGGCTTGGAGGAAAAACACAAATATGTGGCCACGATAAAAAAAAAACGGTAAGCAATTTTAAGCTTATACGTTTGTGTTTTTTCTACCAAGGACCTGCTTGTAATGGTAAAAAGTCACTTGAACTGTTTCTCCAGCTATAAAGAACTACAAATAAAACTAAAAAAGTAAAAAGATATAAAAGGAAACAAAGGGGTTTTGAATACCAGAAGAAAATAACAATTTGCATGCAAATGATCTGTGTTTTCCTAAGAGGGCCTTGACGGATAGGATAAACATTAACTAGTAACTGTTACTCATGTTTGGGACATTTTTTAATGATGAAGAATATGCCTAGAGCATTTTTAAGTTTTAAAAGGAAGTTCTTAAAGTGTGGTGACAGTTAAGAGATTAAAACAGATTAATAAAGTAGAGAGAAGCGCGCAAAGACCTCGGAGTACCCGTTCTGTTTTAATAATAATAAATATTATTATTCAGGAGGCTGGGGGAAAAAAGGCAAAAATCCTGTGAAATGCTATTTTTACTGAAGATCAGTAAAGAGAGGAGCAGAAGTAACAGGTCACTCAAGAGGAGTGTAGTGTAGTGTATTTATTTAATTGTAAGTATTTGTGTATTTGTCTGTGTTGGACTGAAGATACTGGTATGCAGAAGCTACCACCCTTGCTCTAGAGAGACTAGAATAGAGGTGAGGTTCAGGCTACACAGCGTAAGATATGAGTTAGGATGAGTGAGAAGTATGATTGTGTTTAGAAGTATGGTTGCAATAAGAGTGAGTTTAAAAGAATTATCATTGTTATATTATAAGATAAAAAGGACTGCATATGTTGTGTGATTTAAGAACAATAAGATAGAGAGTGATGCGGTTTAGGGAAGAGATTTTGATACAGAGGAGGATTAAGCCTTATAAGATTCATTGAGATCATATTGCATTTGAAAGACACAGACTAAAAAGAAGAATATACTAGTTAAACATTTTTCTGAATAATCTCTGTGTGTTTGAAGTGTTTTAAGTATGAACTAGGCAAAGAGGGGACTGAAATTCCTGACATGTCGACAGTCTATAAGAAGGTCTGGTTCAGGAGTGGTAAGAATCTGTCTATTTTAAGAACAAAAGTTTCACAGGACAGATAGAAGCTAAAGAGTAAAGATATATTATAAGGTATTAAATAAATAGAAATATTATAAAGTAATATAAGGTAAATGAAATAAGGAATTACCAATGATAGAATTAGATTTAATAAATAGAGTTGTGTAATAAAAAACGCAACTAGAAGCTATATTAATAAATATTAAGAAATAAAAAACTGAAGCATAGAAATTACTACATATGGATATAAATAGTTATATTGATCAGGAAATAAATTTATTAATCAGTATGAAAAAAATCGATTAGTTAATAATTTGAGTAAATAAAGAAATTGAAGAAAAAACTTTAATGAATATTGATTAATTGAAGAGTTAATGATCTAATGTTTAAGGAAAATAAGTTTAAAGAAAAATGAATTAGGAAAATCTATGAGACAAAAATGCTAATTTTTGAAAGGGAAAAGAAGCATAGGAAAATGGAGAAAAAAGAAGTCCAAACATTGTTTAATAGAATAAAAAGAGAAGATGTTTAAAATATATATTAAACAGATAGGATAAAAATTACAAAAAACAGTAACATTTTGAAGAAAACAAGATTTAGCTTTAAAAGATATAATTATGTTTAAGTGCACTAAAAAATTGTTGTGGCTTAAGTTGACTTGTCATCTGTCTTAAAGTCAGCTACAGGCTGTCATGTGAGCCAACAGCTATTTGTAGTAAAAGCAGTGATTCAGATGTAAAGCATAGACACTGAGGAGACATTAAAGAACATCATAGAGTGAGTTCAAAAATGTTGTAGTTAATAGTTGATGTACTTAAAAAGTGATTTTTAAATTGCATTTCTGATAGGAAAAATGCTTTAAGTTAACAAATATGTGGAGTTAAATTAGTACTATGAACTCTAAGCTATTGCAGTAAGGATTTTGTACAGTTATATCAGATGTAAGCACCATGAAGTGCTGGTGAATTAAAAACAGAAATGTTAGAGAATTTACATAATTTAATGTAACTAGTGAGGAAGCACTAGAATAAATTAATAAAAAAATAAGTGAAGCACAATCTGAAGCCAAAAAAAAATATTATAAGGACATTTAACAAATAGAAAATTAAGCATATTTACATATGATAAAAGTTATTGAGAATTAGAAAAAATAAGTTGTTAAACAGCAAACAAAAATAAATTAATTAATGAATTAATAAAAACTAATTGGATAAAAGGAGTCTTTATTTGAGGAAGGAAAAAATGGGAAAGAAGAAAAAAAAGAAAGAAAGAAAAAAGATTTATTAAGTCATAAGCTAAATTCTATATATATTAATTAAGAGGACATAGGGATGAACTTTGGGGGACTGTAGTCTCGTACCTACCAGACATCTCTGAGTGTACTGGCAAATGGAAAGGTGTGTGAAAAAACACAAAGAGCAAAATGGCTGTGGACACTTGTGACATGAACTTTATGCCCAGGATTTACTGAGGACTGAAAAAGCTACATTTGTTCAGAGACATTCAAAAGAGACACTAACAAGAGACTGATGAACTGATCAAAGAGAAAAAACGCTCCACCAGAACTTTACATCAGCTGAGTCAAAGAAAGAAGCCAGCCCAGAGAGAGAGGGGGAAAACTGTGCCCTGATATGAAGGAATTTCAGGACACCACAGAAGCACCAATCTGTGAGCTGGTTGTCTCAGGTTGCGAGGGGGTATAGTCTGACAGTCCACCTCAAAGTAGCTCCTATAGTTCAAATTAAGTTCAAGCATTACAGAAGGAAAATTAAGAACAAAAGTGTAGCTACCCATTCTTGTATCAAATCAGACTCCTGTCAAATTGAGAGAAATTATTATCATGCAAATTTTTAAGTAATAAAAAGTGTTATAAGGTAATTTCAAGGTGAAACTTTAAATATTGAATGATATATTATGATGAATGTTAAATAATTTAGGTTTAAGTTTTAATAGGTTTAATCATAAAAGTCCTTAAACATAGAATGATAAATTACAATGCAGCAGATTAACTAAAGAAAAAGAAAAAGCTTTTGATAAGGCAATAAATAAATAGGAGAATAAATAAGAATGGAATTAAGCATTTAAGTTAAAACTAAGTAAAAGAAATATCTTAGCATAATCTTATTGTGAATGGCCTAAATCAAGATTGGATATTGAAAACTGGAAAGAGATTCAAATCTAGAAAAATTATTTATAGTTAAAGAGAAGATTGAAATAACAAGTTGAAATAAAATTCATAGGACATAAGGTCAGAAAGTGACAGTTCTAAATTGCTGTAAGAAAAATTGAAAGAGAAAAGTGTTTAAGAAAACAATATAAGGAATTAATAAGGAATTATAGTTAAAACAGAGCAAACAGAAATTTACAATACATACAGTAAGTTTTAGTCAGCTGATAAAAAAGTGCATCAAAATTGTATGAACAACTAATTTGAGGGGAATGCCTCGGGAAATAATTATGAGCCAAAAGAAGACAACTCAAAGACAAAAAGGAATTAATATATAGCTCAGAAAATCGATTAGTAAAAGAAAGAAGTGTCAATTTCCAACTAAATGATTGTCATTACAGGACTGAGATGCAGATAAAATCAGCCAGCATAGTCAGGGTTCAAATTAAATCAGATGTAGATCTGCCCAGAAAGAAAAACACTAGATGCTGAAATAGGTATAAAACTCTTTCAAAAAGTGTAAAAATAGGAGCATTAATAGAAACATTTACTGTAATATACAATCTGTCCTAGACATTTCTATTTAAATTTAAAGGAGTAATAAATTATAAGTAACTAATAATGTTTAATTGAAGTTAATTTGATAATTAAAATAAATGGTTAATCAAGACAGATAAAAGAGGCTTAATGTTGATAATATGATTTAAGAGCAATCAATAGGAGAAGATTTTCCAGCTGAAGTTCATATTGTATTTGAAGATTTGTTTTTTTGGATGGTAAATATTTCAAGTATTGGGTTTCTATTGAGTTTATTTTAGGTAACTACCAGAGGAGGGTAGAAACTTGTTTGTACTTGTGTAGGCTGATGACTATCATATATTGTATACACCAGAATGCATAAAGGGTTAAAATTAGGGAGAAGATCTTAGGATGGACACTGTCACAATATGTGGATGATTGAATTATCTACAGCTTCATAAAGATCTAGTTCAATTAAAAGACTTGAGTGGAGACCATTGCTCCAAACAGTGAGATATGATGACTGTTTTTGGTGTTGACTGGATAGAGAATTATTCTGTAAACAAGCACAGTTGAGAAACTATGATGAGTAGATGATTGGAGATGGTAGCAGAAGCAAATTATGAAGCAGGAACAGTTATTCATTTGTGACGAAAGAAGTACTTCCAAGGATTTGAAACATCAGCAGAAATAAGTTCATAAAAGGTTTGCATTCATAAAGAAATTAAAATCTAAGTTAATAAGTGATTAATAAATAAAAACATCTAAAGGAGTATGAAAAATTGTGAATAAAGCAAAAGAGAGAGTAATTGTATTATGCTCAATTACCAGAAATGGCTGAAAGAGATGAAGATGATCCATCAAGGCCAACGCTCAATGAAAGATGTGAAAATAATAAACTTAATGGGATTAATGTGTTAACAAGTGCATTGGTGAATGATGGCATGGAAACTGACAGAAACAGGCATCTAACACTGCATCACATGAACTACTATTGGGTCAACCCTTGCAAGAAACCACATGAAACTTTGCATAAAACCTTGCATATAATCTCACCTATAACCTTGCACATAACCTCTTGGAATGGTTTGCAAGGATGTCCAATGCAGTAGGGACTTAAATAAAGAAACAATTAATTGCCATGTGCAAAGCGATATCTGTGCAGGAAACCAGAAAGGAGCCATGTGAGAGAGCAGTGATACAAGGTCGAATTGGTCCAGCTGATCGAGTCTATCTGTGGATGTTCTGGAAAAAGGAGAGAGCTCAGGAGGAAAGGACCATATCTGGATGAGGGCAAATCCAACAGCTGCCAAAGTGGATGCCATTAATGGGGTACCAATGCCTCAAAGGAGCGAAAGGAAACAACTCCAGCAAGGGAAAGCTGACCGAAAACAGAGGAGCCTGAATATTCCAAAGCTCTTAACTACTAAGTGCAACGTGTGGAAGGAGAAGTTAATCAGAACAAAGTAAAGAGTGATTCTGATAACATGCCTGAATACCACATACAGCAGTGCCACAAATCAAGGGATGATAATTGCACAACTGCAGATTTCAAAACTCAGACTCTTAACCACACATCTCCATTAACATCTATTAAAGTCAAGTGAAGATGCTGGTAGCTTAGAAGAAGAGAAACAAGGATGACCAAAGATCAAGATCAACATTTAATGCTTTTTATGTTTGCATATTGATTTTGTTTGCATATTGCTTTCATGGTACCTATATATAATATCACTTCAGTATATTCTGCATGAGTGAAAACCAGCAGCTAGGACTGAACCAACTGAATACTTATGCTTAAAACATTGTTGTCTTTGATGTGTTAAGAGAAAAAAACAGAGTACAGTCTTTTACTTCATTCAAATCAAAAGAGAGGGGAGATGTTTGGCTGGACTTCTGTCAAAGTACAGTGGCATAATCTAGTCAATTGATAACAGCCACTAGATAGAGGTAATTAAGAGAACTGGATTATGAAATTGCACTTTGGGGTAAAAGACAATAATATTAAGACTAAAGTCTTAAGAGGAGGGATTGAAGAAGATTTCTATTCTCTCAGTGTGTAGTATTTTCTAAGTGTAAAGCAGTTAATTTTCTCTTCTCAAAATGTATGTAGTGTTTGCAGCAAACATGCCAGCATGTGTTAAAAATACTGTGTAATATGAGTATGCCTGCACAGAAGCAACACTAGGAGAAGGCTACTGAATGGCTGATTGTGTAGAATAACTGAATATGTAAAGCACTGATTATATATGTTAAATACTTGTATGAAGCTATATGTGGCAGAAGTTAGAATGAGTAACATATTATCAAGTTATTATCCTATCATAACAATGTATGTAAACCCTTAGTTCCTTTGCATAAGTTGTATCTATACTTTGCTGACATAGACCTGTAACATCTCTGTTGACATGAGCTGGTGGGCTGAGAGCCAAGAATAGCAGGACCCCTTAGACTAGAAAACCTATTCAAAAATGGTCAAGAGTTAAAAAGAGACACAAAGGGGTGTGTCATAATTACCTGTATAAAGATTATGGAGAACACAGATACTTTAGAAGGTGTCCAGGAGAGACTTCAGAATGCTCTGGGGTCTGCTCTGCTCTTTCTCGGCTTTATTATGGAGAATAAAGTATATTTTCTGATTTTCAAAACCTCCGGTCTGATAATTTCTAATTGATGAAAAGTCGAATTCACGACATGACCCCGTTCAACCCGGGGATGCTGCGGCCACAGCGCAAAGTTCTAACCACTATACGATCACGGCAAGCTACGAGACAGCCGTTGTGACCCTTGTGTGGTATGTTCCTCCCTGTGATAAGCCCCTTC